>NW_027219808.1:0-113803 GCF_027580195.1 Bos mutus | reverse complement strand
TTTTGGGGGAGATGCTCGAGAATATCCGGTGGACTCCTGAGGCTCGATCCCGCATTTGCGCGCATGCCGAGCCTCCTTCCTCATGACCTTGTCCAGAGTGGAATGCCTCCCGCCCCCGCACATGATCAGTGCATGCTCAGTCACGATATCAGTGCCTGCTCAGCCACGTGATCACTGACGGCACAGTCACGTGATCAGCGCCTCAGTCACGTGATCACCGTGATGATAAACACGTGATCAGTGAACGACCAGCCACGTGATCACTGCATGCGCAGTCAGGTGGTCAGTTCCTGATCAGCCACCTGATCAGTGCGCGCACAGTCCCCGATCAGCGCCTGTCAGTCACTGATCACCGCCTGATAAACACGTGATCAGTGCCCGAACAGCCACGCCATCAGTGCATGCGCAGTCACGCGATCAGTGCATGATAGCCACGTGATCAGTGCGCACAGTCCCACGATCAGCGCCTGTCAGTCACTGATCATTGCCTGATAAACACGTGATCAGTGCATGATGAGCCATGTGATCAGTGCCTGATCAGCCACGCCATCAGTGCATGATCAGTCACGCATCAGTGCATGATCAGCCACGTGATGTCAGTCACGCACAGCAGCTCAGTCACGCGATCAGTGCATGCAGTCACGTGATCTGATCAGCCACGTGATCAGATCAGCCACGTGATCAGCCCCAGCAGAGTCACGTGATCAGGCCTGCTGAGCTGCGTGATTCCTGCCGCTCATCTGCATGACAATTGCCATCTGAGCTGCGTGATTCCTGTCGCTCATCTGCTTGACAATTGCCAGCTGAGCTGCGTGATTCCTGCCTGGTCACGCGCTTGATTATTGCCAGTTGAGCAGCATGATTCGTCACCGCTGAGCTGAGCCCATGCTTATTGCCTGCTGATTGCGTGGTTCGTGGTCTGCTCAGCTCTTTGAGTATCGCCTCCTGAGGTCCCTGTTCGGTCGCCACCTGCCGGGACCAGCCCCAACTGATCCAGGGTATTCAAGGAGAGATGGCCTAGGCGACTATTTATATGCTAATCAGAGATGTCAAGAAGAATAGTATGAGGAGAGCTCAGTAGGAAAATTCGTGGAGAAAAGAGACTGAGTAGCTTGGTTTACGCTGAAGACCAATCAAACTTCAAGACAAGAAGTTTGCACCACTTACGAGGTGCAGGCGCCTCTCGAATAGCGAAAGGTGCCTCACCCTAGACACCTTCTCGAGGGGTCTTAGCAGCCCAGGCATAATTAGTAAGTAAGGTGGGTTCCAAGGCCCAGATGGAGACTCAGCTGGAAGGTAAAGGGAAGAATGACAAGGAACTTGATGAATTGAGCTGTAAGTTAACTCTTTGACAGAGAGAGCGAGATGGTGGTGGGGACAGCCCCAGTGAAATCAGAGGTGAGAGCACAAAGCAATACAGTAGGCAGACTCTGGTTTTTTTTTTGGGATGCTCGAGAATATCCGGTGGACTCCTGAGGCTCGATCCCGCATTTGCGTATGCCGAGCCTCCTTCCTCATGACCTTTGTCCAGAGTGGAATGCCTCCCGCCCCGCACATGATCAGTGCATGCTCAGTCACGATATCAGTGCCTGCTCAGCCACGTGATCACTGACGGCACAGTCACGTGATCAGCGCCTCAGTCACGTGATCACCGTGATGATAAACACGTGATCAGTGAACGACCAGCCACCACGTGATCACTGCATGCGCAGTCAGGTGGTCAGTTCCTGATCAGCCACCTGATCAGTGCGCGCACAGTCCCCGATCAGCGCCTGTCAGTCACTGATCACCGCCTGATAAACACGCGATCAGTGCCCGAACAGCCACGCCATCAGTGCATGCGCAGTCACGCGATCAGTGCATGATAGCCACGCGATCAGTGCATGATAGCCAGATCAGCCATCAGATCAGCGCCTGTCAGTCACTGATCACAGCCATCATCAGTGCCTGATAAACACGTGATCAGTGCATGATGAGCCAGTGCGATCAGATGCACGATCAGCCACGATAAACACAGTGCATGATGAGCCAGTCACGCCAGCCACGCCATCAGCATGATAGTCACGCCATCAGTGCATGATCACGTGCATGCTCAGTCACGTGATCAGTGCTCACTCTGATCAGCCACGTGATCAGTGCCAGCCACGTGCCTGCAGAGTCACGTGATCAGGCCTGCTGAGCTGCGTGATTCCTGCCGCTCATCTGCATGACAATTGCCATCTGAGCTGAGCTGATTCCTTCCGCTCTCATCTGCTTGACAATTGCCAGCTGAGCTGAGCGTGATTCCTGCCTGGTCACGCGCTTGATTATTGCCAGCTGAGCAGCATGATTCGATCACCGCTGAGCTCCATGCTTATTGCCTGCTGATTGCGTGGTTCGTGGTCTGCTCAGCTCAGCTCTTGAGTATCGCCCCTGAGGTCCCTGTTCGGTCGCCACCACGCCGGGACCAGCCCCAACTGATCCAGGGTATTCAAGGAGAGATGGCCTAGGCGACTATTTATATGCTAATCAGAGATGTCAAGAAGAATAGTATGAGGAGAGCTCAGTAGGAAAATTCGTGGAGAAAAGAGACTGAGTAGCTTGGTTTACGCGAAAGACCAATCAAACTTCAAGACAAGAAGTTTGCACCACTTACGAGACGCAGGCGCCTCTCGAAATAGCGAAAAGGTGCCTCACCCTAGACACCTTCTCGAGTGGGTCTTAGCAGCCCAGGCATAATTAGTAAGCGTGCAGGGTTCCAAGGCCCCAGATGGAGACTCAGCTGGAAGGTAAAGGGAAGAATGACAAGGAACTTGATGAATTGAGCTGTAAGTTAACTCTTTGACAGAGAGAGAGAGATGGTGGTGGGGGGGGCCCCAGTGAAATCAGAGGTGAGAGCACAAAGCAATACAGTAGGCAGACTCTGGTTTTTTTTGGGGAGATGCTCGAGAATATCCGGTGGACTCCTGAGGCTCGATCCCGCATTTGCGCGCATGCCGAGCCTCCTTCCTCATGACCTTGTCCAGAGTGGAATGCCTCCCGCCCCGCACATGATCAGTGCATGCTCAGTCACGATATCAGTGCCTGCTCAGCCACGTGATCACTGACGGCACAGTCACGTGATCAGCGCCTCAGTCACGTGATCACCGTGATGATAAACACGTGATCAGTGAACGACCAGCCACGTGATCACCGCATGCGCAGTCAGGTGGTCAGTTCCTGATCAGCCACCTGATCAGATCAGTGCACAGTCCCAGATCATCAGCGCCGATGTCAGTCACTGATCACCGCCTGATAAACACGCGATCAGTGCCCGAACAGCCACGCCATCAGTGCATGCGCAGTCACGCATCAGTGCATGATAGCCACGATCAGTGCGTGCACAGTCCCAGATCATCAGCGCAGCGCAGTCACACTGATCATTGCCTGATAAACACGTGATCAGTGCATGATGAGCCACGATCAGTGATCAGCCACGCCAGTGATCAGCCACGCATGATCAGTGCATGCAGCAGTCACGCCATCAGTGCATGATCAGCCACGCGATCAGTGCATGCTCAGTCACGCATCAGTACTGCATCAGCCACGCGATCAGTGCCTGCAGAGTCACGTGATCAGGCCTGCTGAGCTGCGTGATGCCTGCCGCTCATCAGCATGACACGCGTGATTCCCGCCGCTGAGCTGCATGATTCACCGCCGCTCATCTGCGCAATTGAGCCTGATCGGCTCATCTGCTTGACAATTGCCAGCTGAGCTGCGTGATTCCTGCCTGGTCACGCGCTTGATTATTGCCAGCCAGCAGCATGATTCGTCACCGCTGAGCCCATGCTTATTGCCTGCTGATTGCGTGGTTCGTGGTCTGCTCAGCTCTTTGAGTATCGCCTCCTGAGGTCCCTGTTCGGTCGCCACCACCGGGACCAGCCCCAACTGATCCAGGGTATTCAAGGAGAGATGGCCTAGGCGACTATTTATATGCTAATCAGAGATGTCAAGAAGAATAGTATGAGGAGAGCTCAGTAGGAAAATTCGTGGAGAAAAGAGACTGAGTAGCTTGGTTTACGCGCGAAGACCAATCAAACTTCAAGACAAGAAGTTTGCACCACTTACGAGGGCGCAGGCGCCTCTCTCTCAATAGCGAAAGGTGCCTCACCCTAGACACCTTCTCGAGTGGGTCTTAGCAGCCCAGGCATAATTAGTAAGTAAGCAGGGTTCCAAAGGCCCAGATGGAGACTCAGCTGGAAGGTAAAGGGAAGAATGACAAGGAACTTGATGAATTGAGATGTAAGTTAACTCTTTGACAGAGAGAGCGAGATGGTGGTGGGGGGGAGCCCCAGTGAAATCAGAGGTGAGAGCACAAAGCAATACAGTAGGCAGACTCTGGTTTTTTTGGGGGAGATGCTCGAGAATATCCGGGGACTCCTGAGGCTCGATCCCGCATTTGCGCGATGCCGAGCCTCCTTCCTCATGACCTTTGTCCAGAGTGGAATGCCTCCCCCAGACATGATCAGTGCATGCTCAGTCACGATATCAGTGCCTGCTCAGCCACGCATGCTCACTGACGGCACAGTCACGTGATCAGCGCCAGTCACGTGATCACACGATGATAAACACGTGATCAGTGAACACGCCACGTGATCACCGTGAAGTCACGTGGTCATCAGCCACCTGATCAGCACGCACAGTCACGTGATCAGCGCACGCGCAGTCACGGTCACTGCCACATCACCTGATCAGCCACCTGATCAGTCAGCGCACAGTCCGATCAGTCAGCACTGATCAGCCTGATAAACACGCGATCAGTGCCCCCAACAACAGCCACGATCAGCCATGCCAGTCACGTCAGTGCAGCACGCGAGCATGCGCATCAGTGCATGCGCAGTCACGTCAGTGCATGATAGCCACGCGATCAGTGCCACAGTCCCATGATCAGCGCCAGTCAGTCACTGATCATTGCCTGATAAACACGTGATCAGTGCATGATGAGCCATGTGATCAGTGCCTGATCAGCCACGCCATCAGTGCATGCGCAGTCACGCCATCAGTGCATGATAGCCACGTGATCAGTGCATGCTCAGTCACGTGATCAGTGCTGATCAGCCACGTGATCAGTGCCTGCAGAGTCACGCACGATCAGGCCTGCTGAGCTGCGATTCCCGCCACGCCGCATCATCTGCATGACAATTGCCAGCTGAGCTGCCGCTCATCTGCATGACAATTGCCATCTGAGCTTGACAATCTGCTTGCAACCGCCAGCTGAGCCAGCGATTCCTGCCTGGTCACGCGCTTGATTATTGCCAGTTGAGCAGCATGATTCGTCACCGCTGAGCCCATGCTTATTGCCTGCTGATTGCGTGGTTCGTGTCTGCTCAGCTCTTTGAGTATCGCCTCCTGAGGTCCCTGTTCGGTCGCCACCTGCCGGGACCAGCCCCAACTGATCCAGGGTATTCGAAGGAGAGATGGCCTAGGCGACTATTTATATGCTAATCAGAGATGTCAAGAAGAATAGTATGAGGAGAGCTCAGTAGGAAAATTCGGTGGAGAAAAGAGACTGAGTAGCTTGGTTTACGCGGAAGACCAATCAAACTTCAAGACAAGAAGTTTGCACCACTTACGAGGCCGCAGGCGCCCTCTCGAATAGCTTAAAGGTGCCTCACCCTAGACACCTTCTCGAGTGGGTCTTAGCAGCCCAGGCATAATTAGTAAGTAAGCAGGGGGTTCCAAGGCCCAGATGGAGACTCAGCTGGAAGGTAAAGGGAAGAATGACAAGGAACTTGATGAATTGGAGCTGTAAGTTAACTCTTTGACAGAGAGAGCGAGATGGTGGTGGGGGACAGCCCCCAGTGAAATCAGAGGTGAGAGCACAAAGCAATACAGTAGGCAGACTCTGGTTTTTTTGGGGGGGAGATGCTCGAGAATATCCGGGTGGACTCCTGAGGCTCGATCCCGCATTTGCGTGATGCCGCCGAGCCTCCTTCCTCATGACCTTTGTCCAGAGTGGAATGCCTCCCGCCCCCGCACATGATCATCAGCATGCTCAGTCACGATATCAGTGCCTGCTCAGCCACGTGATCACTGACGGCACAGTCACGTGATCAGCGCCTCAGTCACGTGATCACCGTGATGATAAACACGTGATCAGTGAACGACCAGCCACGTGATCACCGCATGCGCAGTCAGGTGGTCAGTTCCCGATCAGCCACCTGATCAGTGCGCACAGTCCCCCGATCAGCGCCACAGTCACCGATCACCGCCTGATAAACACGCGATCACTGCACGATGAACACGAATCAGCCCGACAGCCACGCCAACAGTGCATGTGCATGCGCAGTCACGCGATCAGTGCATGATAGCCACGCGATCAGTGCGCACACAGTCCCATGATCAGCGCCTGTCAGTCACTGATCATTGCCTGATAAACACGTGATCAGTGCATGATGAGCCATGTGATCAGTGCCTGATCAGCCACGCCATCAGTGCATGCAGAGCCACAGCCATCAGCCATGCATCAGCGCATGATCAGTCACACGATCAGTGATGCATGATCAGCCACGCATCAGTGCCTGCAGAGTCACGCATGATCAGGCGTGATCAGCATGAGCCACGATCACGCCGCCGCATCAGCATGATCATCAGCCCTGCAGAGACACGCAGAGTCCATCCTGAGCTGCGCTGATTCCTGCCGCTCATCTGCATCTGCATGACAATTGCCATCTGAGCTGCGTGATTCCTGCGCTCATCTGCTTGACAATTGCCAGCTGAGCCAGCGAGCTGATTCCCGCCTGGTCACGCGCTTGATTATTGCCAGCTGAGCAGCATGATGATTCGTCACGCTGAGCTCCATGCTTATTGCCTGCTGATTGCGTGGTTCGTGGTCTGCTCAGCTCTTTGAGTATCGCCTCCTGAGGTCCCTGTTCGGTCGCCACCTGCCGGGACCAGCCCCAACTGATCCAGGGTATTCAAGGAGAGATGGCCTAGGCGACTATTTATATGCTAATCAGAGATGTCAAGAAGAATAGTATGAGGAGAGCTCAGTAGGAAAATTCGGTGGAGAAAAGAGAGACTGAGAGCTTGGTTTACGCGAAGACCAATCAAACTTCAAGACAAGAAGTTTGCACCACTTACGAGGACGCAGGCGCCTCTCTCGAATAGCGCGAAGGTGCCTCACCCTAGACACCTTCTCGAGGGGTCTTAGCAGCCCAGGCATAATTAGTAAGCGTGGGGGTTCCAAGGCCCAGATGGAGACTCAGCTGGAAGGTAAAGGGAAGAATGACAAGGAACTTGATGAATTGAGCTGTAAGTTAACTCTTTGACAGAGAGAGCGAGATGGTGGTGGGGACAGCCCCCCAGAAAATCAGAGGTGAGAGCACAAAGCAATACAGTAGGCAGACTCTGGTTTTTTTGGGGGAGATGCTCGAGAATATCCGGTGGACTCCTGAGGCTCGATCCCGATTTGCGATGCCGAGCCTCCTTCCTCATGACCTTTGTCCAGAGTGGAATGCCTCCCCTCCCCCCATGATCAGTGCATGCTCAGTCACGATATCAGTGCCTGCTCAGCCACGTGATCACTGACGGCACAGTCACGTGATCAGCGCCACAGTCACGTGATCACACGCCATCAACACGTGATCAGTGAACGACCAGCCACGATCACGTGCACGCAGTCAGGTGGTCAGTCAGCCACACGTGATCAGCCACAACATCAGCGATCACGATCACGCACACGTGATCAGTGCCGATCAGCGCACAGTCACGTCACCAGTCACAGTCACGATCAGCCACGTCAGCCATCAGATCAGCGCCTGATCACGATCACACCGCCTGATCAACACGTGATCACCGCCCGATCAACAGCACACAAACACGCCATCAGTGCACGCCAGCCAACAGCCAGTGCAGTGCATCAGTGCATGATAGCCACGTGATCAGTGCGCATGATCAGTCCCGCGATCAGCGCCAGCAGTCACATCATCCTGATAAACACGTGATCAGTGCATGATGAGCCACGTGATCAGTGCCTGATCAGCCACGCCATCAGTGCATCAGTGCATGCAGTCACAGTCACGCCAGTGCATGATGCACGCCACGCATCAGTGCATGCTCAGTCACGTGATCAGTACTTGATCAGCCACGTCACGCCATCAGTGCCTGCAGAGTCACGTGATCAGGGCCTGCTGAGCACGTGATCAGGATTCCTGCCGCTCATCTGCCGCATGACAATGACATCTGAGCTCTGAGCTGCGATTCCTGTCGGCTCATCTGCTTGACAATTGCCAGCTGAGCTGCGCGATTCCCGCCTGGTCACGCGCTTGATTATTGCCAGTTGAGCAGCATGATTCGTCACCGCTGAGCCCCATGCTTATTGCCTGCTGATTGCGTGGTTCGTGGTTCGTGTCTGCTCAGCTCTTGAGTATCGCCTCCTGAGGTCCCTGTTCGGTCGCCACCTGCCGGGACCAGCCCCAACTGATCCAGGGTATTCAAGGAGAGATGGCCTAGGCGACTATTTATATGCTAATCAGAGATGTCAAGAAGAATAGTATGAGGAGAGCTCAGTAGGAAAATTCGTGGAGAAAAGAGACTGAGTAGCTTGGTTTACGCTGAAGACCAATCAAACTTCAAGACAAGAAGTTTGCACCACTTACGAGGCGCGCAGGCGCCTCTCTCGAGCAGCGAAAGGTGCCTCACCCTAGACACCTTCTCGAGGGGGTCTTAGCAGCCCAGGCATAATTAGTAAGCGCAGGGGGTCCCAAGGCCCAGATGGAGACTCAGCTGGAAGGTAAAGGGAAGAATGACAAGGAACTTGATGAATTGAGAATGTGTTAGTTAACTTTTTGACAGAGAGAGCGAGATGGTGGTGGGGACAGCCCCAGTGAAATCAGAGGTGAGAGCACAAAGCAATACAGTAGGCAGACTCTGGTTTTTTTGGGGATGATGCTCGAGAATATCCGGTGGACTCCTGAGGCTCGATCCCGCATTTGGCGATGCCGAGCCTCCTTCCTCATGACCTTGTCCAGAGTGGAATGCCTCCCGCCCCCACATGATCAGTGCATGCTCAGTCACGATATCAGTGCCTGCTCAGCCACGTGATCACTGACGGCACAGTCACGCGATCAGCGCCAGTCACGTGATCACACGTGATGATAAACACGTGATCAGTGAACGACCAGCCACGTGATCACCACATGCGCAGTCAGGTGGTCACCTGATCAGCCACCTGATCAGTGCGCACAGTCCCGATCAGCAGCAGCCATCAGTCACAGTGATCAGCCACCCATCAGATCACGTGATCAGTGCCCGATCAGCCACGCCATCAGTGCACCCCCATCAGCACAAACACGTCATCACCGCCCGACAGCCACGCGATCAGTGCATGCGCAGCCACAGTGCATGATCAGTGCGCAGTGCATGATCCCCGTGATCAGCGCGCCTCCCATGATCAGCGCGTCAGTCACTGATCATTGCCTGATAAACACGCGATCACGTGATCAGTGCATGATGAGCCATGTGATCAGTGCCTGATCAGCCACGCCATCAGTGCATGCAGTCACGCCATCAGTGCATGATAGCCACGCATCAGTGCATGCTCAGTCACGTGATCAGTACACGTGATCAGCCACGTGATCAGTGCCAGCAGAGTCACGTGATCAGGCCTGCTGAGCTGCGTGATTCCTGCCGCTCATCTGCATGACAATTGCCATCTGAGCTGCGTGATTCCTGTCGCTCATCTGCTTGACAATTGCCAGCTGAGCTGCGCGCGATTCCTGCCTGGTCACGCGCTTGATTATTGCCAGCTGAGCAGCATGATTCGTCACCGCTGAGCCCCATGCTTATTGCCTGCTGATTGCGTGGTTCGTGTCGTGCTGCTCAGCTCTTGAGTATCGCCTCCCTGAGGTCCCTGTTCGGTCGCCACCTGCCGGGACCAGCCCCAACTGATCCAGGGTATTCAAGGAGAGATGGCCTAGGCGACTATTTATATGCTAATCAGAGATGTCAAGAAGAATAGTATGAGGAGAGCTCAGTAGGAAAATTCGTGGAGAAAAGAGACTGAGTAGCTTGGTTTACGCGAAGACCAATCAAACTTCAAGACAAGAAGTTTGCACCACTTACGAGGGCAGCAGGCGCCTCTCGAATAGCGAAAGGTGCCTCACCCCACCCCACCTTCCTCGAGTGGGTCTTAGCAGCCCAGGCATAATTAGTAAGCGCAGGGGTCCAAGGCCCAGATGGAGACTCAGCTGGAAGGTAAAGGGAAGAATGACAAGGAACTTGATGAATTGAGCTGTGTTAACTCTTTGACAGAGAGAGCGAGATGGTGGTGGGGACAGCCCCAGTGAAATCAGAGGTGAGAGCACAAAGCAATACAGTAGGCAGAGACTCTGGTTTTTTTGGGGGAGATGCTCGAGAATATCCGGGTGACTCCTGAGGCTCGATCCCGCATTTTTGTGCATGCCGAGCCTCCTTCCTCATGACCTTTGTCCAGAGTGGAATGCCTCCCGCCCCGCACATGATCAGTGCATGCTCAGTCACGATATCAGTGCCTGCTCAGCCACGTGATCACTGACGGCACAGTCACGTGATCAGCGCCTCAGTCACGTGATCACCGTGATGATAAACACGTGATCAGTGAACGACCAGCCACGTGATCACGCACGCGCAGTCAGGTGGTCAGTTCCTGATCAGCCACCTGATCAGTGCGCACAGTCCCCGATCAGCGCCCAGTCACAGTCACTGATCACCGCCAGATAAACACGATCAGCGCCCGAACAGCCACGATCAGTGCATGATCAGTCACGCCATCAGTGCATGATAGCCACGCAGTGCCCGATCAGTGATCATGCCAGTCACATCAGCAGCATCATAGCCATCAGTGCATGATAGCAGCGCCACGATCAGATCAGCATGACAGTCCTCAGTGATGATCAGTCACGTGATCAGATCAGCCACGCGATCATCAACACGATCACGTGATCAGTCTGCAGCATGACACGATGATGATCAGTGCATGATGAGCCACGATCAGCCACCTGATCAGCCACGCCATCAGTGCATGCAGCAGTCACGCGCATCAGTGCATGATAGCCACGTGATCAGTGCATGCTCAGTCACGTGATCTGTACTTGATCAGCCACGTGATCAGTGCCTGCAGAGTCACGTGATCAGGCCTGCTGAGCTGCGCGATTCCTGCCGCTCATCTGCATGACACCGCCATCTGAGCTGCGCGATTCCTGTCGGCTCATCTGCTTGACAATTGCCAGCTGAGCTGCGTGATTCCTGCCTGGTCACGCGCTTGATTATTGCCAGCTGAGCAGCATGATTCGTCACCGCTGCTGAGCCCCATGCTTATTGCCTGCTGATTGCGTGGTTCGTGGTCGCTGCTCAGCTCTTTGAGTATCGCCTCCTGAGGTCCCTGTTCGGTCGCCACCTGCCGGGACCAGCCCCAACTGATCCAGGGTATTCAAGGAGAGATGGCCCAGGCGAACTATTTATATGCTAATCAGAGATGTCAAGAAGAATAGTATGAGGAGAGCTCAGTAGGAAAAAAATGTGGAGAAAAGAGACTGAGTAGCTTGGTTTACGCTGAAGACCAATCAAACTTCAAGACAAGAAGTTTGCACCACTTACGACGAGATGCAGCAGGCGCCTCTCGAATAGCGAAAGGTGCCTCACCCTAGACACCTTCTCGAGAGGGTCTTAGCAGCCCAGGCATAATTAGTAAGCGCAGGGGTCCCAAGGCCCCAGATGGAGACTCAGCTGGAAGGTAAAGGGAAGAATGACAAGGAACTTGATGAATTGGAGCTGTGTTAACTCTTTGACAGAGAGAGCGAGATGGTGGTGGGGACAGCCCCAGTGAAATCAGAGGTGAGAGCACAAAGCAATACAGTAGGCAGACTCTGGTTTTTTTTTTTGGATGATGCTCGAATATCCGGTGGACTCCTGAGGCTCGATCCCGCATTTGCGCGCATGCCGAGCCTCCTCCCTCATGACCCTTTGTCCAGAGTGGAATGCCTCCCGCCCCCCCGCACATGATCAGTGCATGCTCAGTCACGATATCAGTGCCTGCTCAGCCACGTGATCACTGACGGCACAGTCACGTGATCAGCGCCAGTCACACGTCATCACCGATCAACACGTGATCAGTGAACACAAACACGTGATCACCGCAACGCATCAGCCACACGATCAGTGATCAGGTGGTCAGCCATCAGCCACCTGATCAGCGCGCAGCACAGTCACCGATCAGCAGATCAGTCACCCACCTGATCACGATCAGCCACCTGATCAGTGATCAGTCATCAGCCACAGTCACTGATCACAGCCATAAACACGCATCAGTGCCCGAACAGCCACGCGATCAGTGCATGACAGCCACGCCATCAGTGCATCAGTCACGCGATCAGTGCATGATAGCCAGCCACATCGTCCCATGATCAGTCCCATGATCAGCGCCGTCAGTCACTGATCATTGCCTGATAAACACGTGATCAGTGCATGATGAGCCATGTGATCAGTGCCTGATCAGCCACGCCATCAGTGCATGCGCAGTCACGCCATCAGTGCATGATAGCCACGCAGATCAGTGCATGCTCAGTCACGTGATCAGTGTACTGATCAGCCACGATCAGTGCCTGCAGAGTCACGTGATCAGGCCTGCAGCTGTCAGTGATCAGGCCTGAGCGCCGCTGATCTGCCGCTCATCTGCATGACATCTGAGCTGAGCTGCGATTCCCTGTCGGCTCATCTGCTTGACAATTGCCAGCTGAGCTGAGCGCTGATTCCTGCCTGGTCACGCGCTTGATTATTGCCAGCCAGCAGCAGCATGATTCGTCACCGCTGAGCCCATGCTTATTGCCTGCTGATTGCGTGGTTCGTGGTCTGCTCAGCTCTTTGAGTATCGCCTCCTGAGGTCCCTGTTCGGTCGCCACGCTGCCGGGGGACAGCCCCAACTGATCCAGGGTATTCAAGGAGAGATGGCCTAGGCGACTATTTATATGCTAATCAGAGATGTCAAGAAGAATAGTATGAGAGGAGAGCTCAGTAGGAAAATTCGTGGAGAAAAGAGACTGAGTAGCTTGGTTTACGCTGAAGACCAATCAAACTTCAAGACAAGAAGTTTGCACCACTTACGAGAGGCAGGCGCCTCTCTCGAATAGCGAAAAGGTGCCTCACCCTAGACACCTTCTCGAGGGGTCTTAGCAGCCCAGGCATAATTAGTAAGCGTGGGGGGTTCCAAGGCCCAGATGGAGACTCAGCTGGAAGGTAAAGGGAAGAATGACAAGGAACTTGATGAATTGAGCTGTAAGTTAACTTTTGACAGAGAGAGCGAGATGGTGGTGGGGGGGAGCCCCAGTGAAATCAGAGGTGAGAGCACAAAGCAATACAGTAGGCAGAGACAGACTTTTTTTTTTGAGATGCTGCGAGAATATCCGGTGGGACTCCTGAGGCTCGATCCCGCATTTGGCGCATGCCGCCGCCTCCTTCCTCATGACCTTTGTCCAGAGAGGAATGCCTCCCGCCCCCCGCACATGATCAGTGCATGCTCAGTCACGATATCAGTGCCTGCTCAGCCACGTGATCACTGACGGCACAGTCACGGATCAGCGCCTCAGTCACGTGATCACCGATGATAAACACGTGATCAGTGAACGACCAAACACGCGATCACGATCACGCACCAGCAGTCAGGTGGTCAGTCATCAGCCACCTGATCAGTGCGCACAGTCCAGTCCACCTGATCAGCAGCCTGATCAGTCACCCCGATCAGCGCCACCGCCACCATGAACACGATCAGCCACGTGATCAGTGCCCAGATCAGCCACGCCATCAGTGCATGCCCATAAACACAGCACACGCAGCCACGCCATCAGTCAGTGCATCAGCATGATAGCCACACGCGATCAGTGCATGCAGCAGTCCCAGATCAGCGCCATCAGTCACTGATCATTGCCTGATAAACACGTGATCAGTGCATGATGAGCAGTGCATGATCAGCCCTGATCAGCCACGCCCTGATCAGCCAGTGATCAGCATGCCACGCCATCAGCAGCACGCCACGCCATCAGTGCATGATAGCCACGTGATCAGTGCATGCTCAGTCACGTGATCTGTACTTGATCAGCCACGTGATCAGTGCCTGCAGAGTCACGTGATCAGGCCTGCTGAGCTGCGCGATTCCTGCCGCTCATCTGCATGACAATTGCATCTGAGCTGCGTGATTCCTGTCGGCTCATCTGCTTGACAATTGCCAGCTGAGCTGCGTGATTCCTGCCTGGTCACGCGCTTGATTATTGCCAGCCAGCAGCATGATTCGTCACCGCTGAGCCCATGCTTATTGCCTGCTGATTGCGTGGTTCGTGGTCTGCTCAGCTCTTTGAGTATCGCCTCCTGAGGTCCCTGTTCGGTCGCCACCTGCCGGGACCAGCCCCAACTGATCCAGGGTATTCAAGGAGAGATGGCCTGGGCGGCCTATTTATTTATATGCTAATCAGAGATGTCAAGAAGAATAGTATGAGGAGAGCTCAGTAGGAAAATTCGTGGAGAAAAGAGACTGAGTAGCTTGGTTTACGCGAAGACCAATCAAACTTCAAGACAAGAAGTTTGCACCACTTACGACGAGGCGCAGGCGCCTCTCGAATAGAAAGGTGCCTCACCCTAGACACCTTCTCGAGTGGGTCTTAGCAGCCCAGGCATAATTAGTAAGTAAGGGTCCAAGGCCCAGATGGAGACTCAGCTGGAAGGTAAAGGGAAGAATGACAAGGAACTTGATGAATTGGAGCTGTGTTAACTCTTTGACAGAGAGAGCGAGATGGTGGTGGGGGGGCCCCCAGTGAAATCAGAGGTGAGAGCACAAAGCAATACAGTAGGCAGACTCTGGTTTTTTTGGGGGGGGAGATGCTCGAGAATATCCGGTGGACTCCTGAGGCTCGATCCCGCATTTGCGTGCCCGAGCCTCCTTCCTCATGACCTTTGTCCAGAGTGGAATGCCTCCCCGGCCCCCGCACATGATCAGTGCATGCTCAGTCACGATATCAGTGCCTGCTCAGCCACCACGTGATCACTGACGGCACAGTCACGTGATCAGCGCCTCAGTCAGTCACGTGATCACCGATGATAAACACGTGATCAGTGAACGACCAGCCACGTGATCACCGCATGCGCAGTCAGGTGGTCAGTTCCTGATCAGCCACCTGATCAGTGCGCACAGTCCCCGATCAGCGCCACACTGATCACACGCCTGATAAACACGTGATCAGTCAGCCCAACAGCCACGCCATCAGCCATGCGCAGTCACGCGATCAGTCAGCATGATAGCCACGCGATCAGTGCATGATAGCCACGCAGTCCCCCATGATCAGCGCCGTCAGTCACTGATCATTGCCTGATAAACACGTGATCAGTGCATGATGAGCCATGATCAGCCATGCCTGATGATGCACACAGTGCCATCAGCCACGCATGCAGTCACGCGCCAGTCAGTGCATGATAGCCACGCGATCAGTGCATGCTCAGTCACGTGATCACGTCACGTGATGATCAGCCACGTGATCAGTGCCTGCAGAGTCACGTGATCAGGCCTGCTGAGCTGCGATTCCTGCCGCTCATCTGCATGACAATTGCCATCTGAGCTGCGTGATTCCTGTCGCTCATCTGCTTGACAATTGCCAGCTGAGCTGCGTGATTCCTGCCTGGTCACGCCAGCTGAGCTTGATTATTGCCAGCGAGCAGCATGAGCAGCATGATTCACCGCTGAGCCCATGCTTGCTGCCTGCTGATTGCGTGGTTCGTGGTCTGCTCAGCTCTTTGAGTATCGCCTCCTGAGGTCCCTGTTCGGTCGCCACCTGCCGGGACCAGCCCCAACCCCATCCAGGGGGTATTCAAGGAGAGATGGCCTAGGCGACTATTTATATGCTAATCAGAGATGTCAAGAAGAATAGTATGAGGAGAGCTCAGTAGGAAAATTCGTGGAGAAAAGAGACTGAGTAGCTTGGTTTACGCTGAAGACCAATCAAACTTCAAGACAAGAAGTTTGCACCACTTACGACGAGGCAGGCGGCGCCTCTCTAGCGAAAGGTGCCTCACCCTAGACACCTTCTCGAGTGGGTCTTAGCAGCCCAGGCATAATTAGTAAGCGTGGGGGGTTCCAAGGCCCAGATGGAGACTCAGCTGGAAGGTAAAGGGAAGAATGACAAGGAACTTGATGAATTGAGCTGTGGAAGTTAACTTTTGACAGAGAGAGAGAGATGGTGGTGGGGGGAGCCCCAGTGAAATCAGAGGTGAGAGCACAAAGCAAACAGTAGGCAGACTCTGGTTTTTTTGGGGGAGATGCTCGAGAATATCCGGGTGGACTCCTGAGGCTCGATCCCGCATTTGGCGATGCCGAGCCTCCTTCCTCATGACCTTGTCCAGAGTGGAATGCCTCCCCCGCACATGATCAGTGCATGCTCAGTCACAGATCAGTGCATGCTCAGCCACGTGATCACTGACGGCACAGTCACGTGATCAGCAGCCTCAGTCACGCCGCCATCACCACGTCATCACCACACGTGATCAACACGTCGACCAGTGACGTGATCACCGCATGAGTCACGTGATCACCGATGATAAACACGTGATCAGTGAACACAGTCACCACGCGATCACCGCACGCACAGTCAGGATCACCAGTCAGATCATGACGTCCACCAGTCATCAGTGCGCGATCACATCAGTCACCACATCAGCGCCTCAGTCAGTCACGATCACACGCCTGATAAACACGATCAGTGCCCGAACAGCCACGCCATCAGTGCATGCGCAGTCACGTGATCAGTGCATGATAGCCACGCGATCAGTGCGCACAGTCCCATGATCAGCGCCAGTCAGTCACTGATCAGTGCCTGATAAACACGTGATCAGTGCATGATGAGCCACGTGATCAGTGCCTGATCAGCCACGCCATCAGTGCATGCGCAGTCACGCACATCAGTGCATGATGAGCCACGCGATCAGTGCATGCATGCGCAGTCAGTCACGATCCACGTGATCAGTGCATGCTCAGTCACGTGATCTGTACTTGATCAGCCACGTGATCAGTGCCTGCAGAGTCACGTGATCAGGCCAGCTGAGCTGCGTGATTCCCGCCGCTCATCTGCATGACACCGCCATCTGAGCTGCGTGATTCCTGTCGCTCATCTGCTTGACAATTGCCAGCTGAGCCAGCTGAGCTGCGATTCCTGCCTGGTCACGCGCTTGATTATTGCCAGTTGAGCAGCATGATTCGTCACCGCTGAGCTCCATGCTTATTGCCTGCTGATTGCGTGGTTCGTGGTCTGCTCAGCTCTTTGAGTATCGCCTCCCTGAGGTCCCTGTTCGGTCGCCACCTGCCGGGACCAGCCCCAACTGATCCAGGGTATTCAAGGAGAGATGGCCTAGGCGACTATTTATATGCTAATCAGAGATGTCAAGAAGAATAGTAGTAGGAGAGCCTAGTAGGAAAAAATTCGTGGAGAAAAGAGACTGAGTAGCTTGGTTTACGCGAAGAAGAATCAAACAAACTCAAGACAAGAAGTTTGCACCACTTACGAGGCAGGCAGGCGCCTCTCGATAGCGAAAGGTGCCTCACCCTAGACACCTTCTCGAGTGGGTCTTAGCAGCCCAGGCATAATTAGTAAGCGCAGGGGGGGTCCAAGGCCCCAGATGGAGACTCAGCTGGAAGGTAAAGGGAAGAATGACAAGGAACTTGATGAATTGAGCTGTAAGTTAACTTAACTTTGACAGAGAGAGCGAGATGGTGGTGGGGGGGGGGACCCCAGTGAAATCAGAGGTGAGAGCACAAAGCAATACAGTAGGCAGACTCTGGTTTTTTTGGGGGAGATGCTGAGAATATCCGGTGGACTCCTGAGGCTCGATCCCGCATTTGCGTGCCCGAGCCTCCTTCCTCATGACCTTGTCCAGAGTGGAATGCCTCCCGCCCCCCGCACATGATCAGTGCATGCTCAGTCACGATATCAGTGCCTGCTCAGCCACGTGATCACTGACGGCACAGTCACACTGATCACGTGATCAGCGCCTCAGTCACGTGATCACCGTGATGATAAACACGTGATCAGTGAACGACCAGCCACGTGATCACCGCATGCACGCAGTCAGGTGGTCAGTTCCTGATCAGCCACCTGATCAGCGCACAGTCCCCGATCAGCGCCGTCAGTCACTGATCACCGCCTGATAAACACGCGATCAGTGCCCAACAGCCACGCCATCAGTGCATGCGCAGTCACGCGATCAGTGCATGATAGCCACGCGATCAGTGCAGCACAGTCCCACGATCAGCGCCACGTCAGTCACTGATCAGCCACGCATAAACACGCGATCAGTGCATGATGAGCCACGTGATCAGTGCCTGATCAGCCACGCCATCAGTGATGTCCCACCATCAGTGATAAATGCACGATCAGTGCCTGATAAACATCAGTGCATGAGCCATGTGATCAGTGCCTGATCAGCCACGCAGTGCATGCGCAGTCACGCGATCAGTGCATGATAGCCACGTGATCAGTGCATGCAGCTGACGTGATCTGTACTTGATCAGCCACGTGATCAGAGCCACGCAGAGTCACGTGATCAGGCCCTGCTGAGCTGCGTGATTCCCGCCGCGCTCATCTGCATGACACCGCCATCTGAGCTGAGCGTGATTCCTGTCGGCTCATCTGCTTGACAATTGCCAGCTGAGCTGCGTGATTCCTGCCTGGTCACGCGCTTGATTATTGCCAGTTGAGCAGCATGATTCGTCACCGCTGAGCTGAGCCATGCTTATTGCCTGCTGATTGCGTGGTTCGTTCGTGTCTGCTCAGCTCTTTGAGTATCGCCTCCTGAGGTCCCTGTTCGGTCGCCACCTGCCGGGACCAGCCCCAACTGATCCAGGGTATTCAGGGTAAGGAGAGATGGCCTAGGCGACTATTTATATGCTAATCAGAGATGTCAAGAAGAATAGTATGAGGAGAGCTCAGTAGGAAAAAATTCGTGGAGAAAAGAGACTGAGTAGCTTGGTTTACGCGAAGACCAATCAAACTTCAAGACAAGAAGTTTGCACCACTTACGAGGCGCAGGCGCCTCTCTCGAATAGCGAAAGGTGCCTCACCCTAGACACCTTCTCGAGTGGGTCTTAGCAGCCCAGGCATAATTAGTAAGTTGCAGGGGGGTCCCAAGCCCAGATGGAGACTCAGCTGGAAGGTAAAGGGAAGAAATGACAAGGAACTTGATGAATTGAGCTGTAAGTTAACTCTTTGACAGAGAGAGCGAGATGGTGGTGGGGACAGCCCCAGTGAAATCAGAGGTGAGAGCACAAAGCAAAGCAACAGTAGGCAGACTCTGGTTTTTTTGGGGGAGATGCTCGAGAATATCCGGTGGACTCCTGAGGCTCGATCCCGCATTTGCGTGCATGCCGAGCCTCCTTCCTCATGACCTTTGTCCAGAGTGGAATGCCTCCCCCCCCCACATGATCAGTGCATGCTCAGTCACATATCAGTGCCTGCTCAGCCACGTGATCACTGACGGCACAGTCAGTCACACATCAGCGCAGTCACGTGATCACCAGATGATAAACACGTGATCAGTGAACGTGAACAGACAGCCACGTGATCACTGCATGCGCAGTCAGGTGGTCAGTTCCTGATCAGCCACCTGATCAGTGCAGCGCAGTCAGTCCCATGATCAGCGCCTGTCAGTCACTGATCACCGCCTGATAAACACGCGATCAGTGCCCGAACAGCCACGCCATCAGTGCATGCGCAGTCACGCACGCGATCAGTGCATGATAGCCACGCGATCAGTGCGCACACAGTCCCAGTCCCATGATCAGTCACGATCAGCGCCATGTCAGTCACTGATCAGCGCCTGATAAACACGTGATCAGTGCATGATGAGCCATGTGATCAGTGCCTGATCAGCCACGCCATCAGTGCATGCAGTCACGCCATCAGTGCATGATAGCCACGCATCAGTGCATGCTCAGTCACGCGATCAGTGCATGATCAGCCACGTGATCAGTGCCTGCAGAGTCACGTGATCAGTGCCTGCAGCCACGCGATCAGATCAGGCCGATGAGCTGCTGCTGAGCTGCGTGATTCAGCCGCTCATCTGCATGACATGATCTGAGCCCATGATGAGCCATCTGCATCTGCGACAATCGCCAGCTGAGCTGCGTGATCCTGCGCTCATCTGCTTGACAATTGCCAGCTGAGCTGCGTGATTCCTGCCTGGTCACGCGCTTGATTATTGCCAGTTGAGCAGCATGATTCGTCACCGCTGAGCTCCATGCTTATTGCCTGCTGATTGCGTGGTTCGTGGTCTGCTCAGCTCTTTGAGTATCGCCTCCCTGAGGTCCCTGTTCGGTCGCCACCTGCCGGGACCAGCCCCAACTGATCCAGGGTATTCAAGGAGAGATGGCCTAGGCGACTATTTATATGCTAATCAGAGATGTCAAGAAGAATAGTATGAGGAGAGCTCAGTAGGAAAATTCGTGGAGAAAAGAGACTGAGTAGCTTGGTTTACGCTGAAGACCAATCAAACTTCAAGACAAGAAGTTTGCACCACTTACGACGAGCAGGCGCCTCTCTCGAATAGCGAAAAGGCCTCCTCACCCTAGACACCTTCTCGAGTGGGTCTTAGCAGCCCAGGCATAATTAGTAAGCGCAGGGGTCCAAAGCCCCAGATGGAGACTCAGAGACTCAGGTAAAGGGAAGAAAGAAGACAAGGAACTTGATGAATTGAGCTGTAAGTTAACTTTTGACAGAGAGAGAGATGGTGGTGGGGGGGACAGCCCCAGTGAAATCAGAGGTGAGAGCACAAAGCAATACAGTAGGCAGACTCTGGTTTTTTTGGGGGAGATGCTCGAGAATATCCGGGTGGACTCCTGAGGCTCGATCCCGCATTTGCGCGTGCCGCCGAGCCTCCTTCCTCATGACCTTTGTCCAGAGTGGAATGCCTCCCGCCCCCCGCACATGATCAGTGCATGCTCAGTCACGATATCAGTGCCTGCTCAGCCACGCCATCATCACTGACGGCACAGTCACGTGATCAGCGCCTCAGTCACGTGATCACCGTGATGATAAACACGTGATCAGTGAACGACGACAGCCACGTGATCACGCGCATGCGCAGCAGCAGTCAGGTGGTCAGTTCCAGATCAGCCACCTGATCAGTGCGCACAGTCCCCGATCAGCGCCTGCGCCAGTCAGTCACCGATCACCGCCTGATAAACACGCGATCAGTGCCCAAACAGCCACGCAGTGCATCAGTGCATGCATCAGTCACGCATGATAGTCACGCGATCAGATGAGCCACGTGATCAGTGCGCACACAGTCCCATGATCAGCGCCAGTCAGTCACTGATCATTGCCTGATAAACACGTGATCAGTGCATGATGAGCCATGTGATCAGTGCCTGATCAGCCACGCCGCCATCAGTGCATGCGCAGTCACGCCATCAGTGCATGATAGCCACGTGATCAGTGCATGCTCAGTCACGTGATCTGTACTTGATCAGCCACGTGATCAGTGCCTGCAGAGTCACGTGATCAGGCCCGCTGAGCTGCGCGATTCCTGCCGCCGCATCTGCATGACACATTGCCATCTGAGCTGCGTGATTCCTGTCATCTGCTTGATCAGCTTGCGTGATTGCCAGCTGAGCTGCCAGCTGAGCTGATTCCTGCCTGGTCACGCGCTTGATTATTGCCAGTTGAGCAGCATGATTCGTCACCGCTGAGCCCATGCTTATTGCCTGCTGATTGCGTGGTTCGTGGTCTGCTCAGCTCTTTGAGTATCGCCTCCTGAGGTCCCTGTTCGGTCGCCACCTGCCGGGACCAGCCCCAACTGATCCAGGGTATTCAAGGAGAGATGGCCTAGGCGACTATTTATATGCTAATCAGAGATGTCAAGAAGAATAGTATGAGGAGAGCCTGTAGTAGGAAAATTCGTGGAGAAAAGAGACTGAGTAGCTTGGTTTACGCTGAAGACCAATCAAACTTCAAGACAAGAAGTTTGCACCACTTACGAGGGCCGCAGGCGCCTCTCTCGAATAGCGAAAGGTGCCTCACCCTAGACACCTTCTCGAGTGGGTCTTAGCAGCCCAGGCATAATTAGTAAGCGGGGGGGTCCCAAGGCCCAGATGGAGAGACTCAGCTGGAAGGTAAAGGGAAGAATGACAAGGAACTTGATGAATTGAGCTGTAAGTTAACTCTTTGACAGAGAGAGCGAGATGGTGGTGGGGACAGCCCCAGTGAAATCAGAGGTGAGAGCACAAAGCAAATACAGTAGGCAGACTCTGGTTTTTTTGGGGGAGATGCTCGAGAATATCCGGTGGACTCCTGAGGCTCGATCCCGCATTTGCGCGTGATGCCGAGCCTCCTTCCTCATGACCTTTGTCCAGAGGGAATGCCTCCCCGCCCCCGCACATGATCAGTGCATGCTCAGTCACGATATCAGTGCCTGCTCAGCCACGTGATCACTGACGGCACAGTCACGCGATCAGCGCCTCAGTCACGTGATCACCGTGATGATAAACACGTGATCAGTGAACGACCAGCCACGTGATCACTGCATGCGCAGTCAGGTGGTCAGTTCCAGATCACCATCAGCCACCTGATCAGTGCGCACAGTCCCAGATCAGCGCCCACACCAGTCACTGATCACCGCCTGATAAACACGCGATCAGTGCCCCAACAGCCACGCCATCAGCCACGCGCAGTCACGCGACGTGATCAGTGCATGATAGCCACGCATGATCAGTGCGCAGCGTCCAGTCCCATGATCAGCGCCAGTCAGTCACCGATCATTGCCTGATAAACACGTGATCAGTGCATGATGAGCCATGTGATCAGTGCCTGATCAGCCACGCCATCAGTGCATGCGCAGTCACGCCATCAGTGCATGATAGCCACGTGATCAGTGCATGCTCAGTCACGTGATCTGTACTTGATCAGCCACGTGATCAGATCAGCCACGTGATCAGCAGAGTCACGTGATCAGGCCTGCTGAGCTGCGTGATTCCTGCCGCTCATCTGCATGACAATTGCCATCTGAGCTGCGTGATTCCTGTCGGCTCATCTGCTTGACAATTGCCAGCTGAGCTGCGCGATTCCTGCCCTGCCTGGTCACGCGCTTGATTATTGCCAGCTTGATGAGCAGAGCAGCATGATTCGTCACCGCTGAGCTCCATGCTTATTGCCTGCTGATTGCGCGGTTCGTGGTTGCTCAGCTCAGCTTTGAGTATCGCCTCCTGAGGTCCCTGTTCGGTCGCCACCACCGCCGGGAGCCCCAACTGATCCAGGGTATTCAAGGAGAGATGGCCTAGGCGACTATTTATATGCTAATCAGAGATGTCAAGAAGAATAGTATGAGGAGAGCCAGTAGGAAAATTCGTGGAGAAAAGAGACTGAGTAGCTTGGTTTACGCTGAAGACCAATCAAACTTCAAGACAAGAAGTTTGCACCACTTACGAGGCAGGCAGGCGCCTCTCTCGATAGCTTAAAGGTGCCTCACCCTAGACACCTTCTCGAGGGGTCTTAGCAGCCCAGGCATAATTAGTAAGCGTGGTGGGTTCCAAGGCCCAGATGGAGAGACTCAGCTGGAAGGTAAAGGGAAGAATGACAAGGAACTTGATGAATTGAGCTGTGTTAACTAACTTTTTGACAGAGAGAGAGAGATGGTGGTGGGGGGGACAGCCCCAGTGAAATCAGAGGTGAGAGCACAAAGCAAAGCAGTAGGCAGACTCTGGTTTTTTTTTTGGGGATGCTGAGAATATCCCGGTGGACTCCTGAGGCTCGATCCCGCATTTGCGTATGCCGCCGCCTCCTTCCTCATGACCTTTGTCCAGAGTGGAATGCCTCCCGCCCCCGCATGATGATCAGTGCATGCTCAGTCACGATATCAGTGCCTGCTCAGCCACGTGATCACTGACGGCACAGTCACGTGATCAGCGCCAGTCAGTCACGTGATCACACGTGATCGTCACGTGATCATGATAAACACGTGATCAGTGAACGACCAGCCACGTCACTGCATGCGCAGTCAGGTGGTCAGTTCCTGATCAGCCACCTGATCAGTGCAGCACAGTCCCATCAGATCAGCGCCGTCAGTCACTGATCACCGCCTGATAAACACGCGATCAGTGCCCGAACAGCCACGCCATCAGTGCATGCAGTCACGCAGATCAGTGCATGATAGCCACGTGATCAGCGCGCATGATAGTCCACGATCAGCGCCTGTCAGTCACTGATCAGCCACGATAAACACGTGATCAGTGCATGATGAGCCACGATCAGTGCCACGATCAGCCACGCCATCATCAGTGCATGTGATCAGTGCATGATGAGCACGCCATCAGTGCCGATCAGCCCACGATCAGTGCATGATAGCCACGCGATCAGTGCATGATGAGCATGCAGCCACGCCACGCAGTGCATGATCAGTCACGCGATCAGTGCATGAGTCACACACGTGATCAGTGCATGCTCAGTCACGTGATCAGACTTGATCAGCCAAGCCAGCCCTGCAGAGTCACGCGATCAGGCCTGCTGAGCTGCGTGATTCCTGCCGCTCATCTGCATGACAATTGCCATCTGAGCTGCGTGATTCCTGTCGGCTCATCTGCTTGACAATTGCCAGCTGAGCCAGCTGAGCGCGATTCCTGCCTGGTCACGCGCTTGATTATTGCCAGTTGAGCAGCATGATTCGTCACCGCTGAGCTCCATGCTTATTGCCTGCTGATTGCGTGGTTCGTGGTCTGCTCAGCTCTTTGAGTATCGCCTCCTGAGGTCCCTGTTCGGTCGCCACCTGCCGGGACCAGCCCCAACTGATCCAGGGTATTCAAGGAGAGATGGCCTAGGCGACTATTTATATGCTAATCAGAGATGTCAAGAAGAATAGTATGAGGAGAGCTCAGTAGGAAAAATTCGTGTGAGAAAAGAGACTGAGTAGCTTGGTTTACGCGAAGACCAATCAAACTTCAAGACAAGAAGTTTGCACCACTTACGAGGCGCAGGCGCCTCTCTCTCGAATAGCGAAAAGGTGCCTCACCCTAGACACCTTCTCGAGTGGGTCTTAGCAGCCCAGGCATAATTAGTAAGCGTGGGGTTCCAAGGCCCAGATGGAGACTCAGCTGGAAGGTAAAGGGAAGAATGACAAGGAACTTGATGAATTGAGCTGTAAGTTAACTTTTGACAGAGAGAGAGATGGTGGTGGGGGGGACAGCCCCAGTGAAATCAGAGGTGAGAGCACAAAGCAATACAGTAGGCAGACTCTGGTTTTTTTGGGGGGAGATGCTCGAGAATATCCGGGTGGACTCCTGAGGCTCGATCCCGCATTTGGCGTGATGCCGAGCCTCCTTCCTCATGACCTTGTCCAGAGTGGAATGCCTCCCGCCCCGCACATGATCAGTGCATGCTCAGTCACGATATCAGTGCCTGCTCAGCCACGTGATCACTGACGGCACAGTCACGCATCAGCGCCTCAGTCACGTGATCACCGTGATGATAAACACGTGATCAGTGAACGACCCAGCCACGTGATCACTGCATGCGCAGTCAGGTGGTCAGTTCCTGATCAGCCACCTGATCAGTGCGCACAGTCCCCCGATCAGCGCCGTCAGTCACTGATCACCGCCACTAAACACGTGATCAGTGCCCGAACAGCCACGCCATCAGTGCATGCAGTCACGCATCAGCCATGATGAGCAGCACGCAGATCATCAGTGCATCAGTCACCATGATCAGCGCAGTCACTGATCACGCAGTCATGATAAACACGTGATCAGTGCATGATGAGCACGTGATCAGTGCCTGATCAGCCACGCAGCCAGCCAGCATGATCAGTGCATGAGAGCCAGCCATCAGTGCATCATGCAGCCACGTGATCAGTGCATCAGTGCATGATCACGTGATCAGTGCATGCTCAGTCACGTGATCTGTACTTGATCAGCCACGTCATCAGCCTGCAGAGTCAGTCACGATCAGGCCCTGCTGAGCTGCGCGTGATTCCTGCCGCTCATCTGCATGACACCGCCATCTGAGCTGCGTGATTCCTGTCGGCTCATCTGCTTGACACAATTGCCAGCTGAGCTGCCGCGTGATTCCTGCCTGGTCACGCGCTTGATTATTGCCAGCTGAGCAGCATGATTCGTCACCGCTGAGCCCCATGCTTATTGCCTGCTGATTGCGTGGGTTCGTGTCTGCGCTCAGCTCAGCTTTTGAGTATCGCCCCCTGAGGTCCCTGTTCGGTCGCCACCTGCCGGGACCAGCCCCAACTGATCCAGGGTATTCAAGGAGAGATGGCCTAGGCGACTATTTATATGCTAATCAGAGATGTCAAGAAGAATAGTAGAGGAGAGCTCAGTAGGAAAAATTCGTGGAGAAAAGAGACTGAGAGCTTGGTTTACGCGAAGACCAATCAAAACTTCAAGACAAGAAGTTTGCACCACTTACGAGGCAGGCGCCTCTCTCGAATAGCGAAAGGTGCCTCACACCCTAGACACCTTCTCGAGTGGGTCTTAGCAGCCCAGGCATAATTAGTAAGCGTGGGGGGGTTCCAAGCCCCAGATGGAGACTCAGCTGGAAGGTAAAGGGAAGAATGACAAGGAACTTGATGAATTGAGCTGTGTTAACTACTCTTTGACAGAGAGAGCGAGATGGTGGTGGGGACAGCCCCAGTGAAATCAGAGGTGAGAGCACAAAGCAATACAGTAGGCAGACTCTGGTTTTTTTGGGGGAGATGCTCGAGAATATCCGGGTGGACTCCTGAGGCTCGATCCCGCATTTGGCGTGCCCGAGCCTCCTTCCTCATGACCTTGTCCAGAGTGGAATGCCTCCCGCCCCCGCACATGATCAGTGCATGCTCAGTCACGATATCAGTGCCTGCTCAGCCACGTGATCACTGACGGCACAGTCACGTGATCAGCGCCTCAGTCACGTGATCACCAGCCTAAACACGATCAAACATAAAACACGCGATCAAACGTGAACGACCAGCACACGTGATCACCACCGCATGCGCAGTCAGGTGGGTCAGTTCCTGATCAGCCACCTGATCAGTGCGCACAGTCCCGATCAGCGCAGCGTCAGTCACTGATCACCGCCAGTGATAAACACGTGATCAGTGCCCGAACAGCCACGCCATCAGTGCATGCAGTCAGTCACGCATCAGTCAGCATAGCCACGCGATCAGTGCATGATAGCCACGCATGATCAGTCGCATCAGTCCCATGATCAGCGCCTGTCAGTCACTGATCATTGCCTGATAAACACGTGATCAGTGCATGATGAGCCACGTGATCAGTGCCTGATCAGCCACGCCATCAGTGCATGCAGCCACGCAGTCAGCCATCAGTGCATCAGTGCATGAGCCACGCGATCAGTGCATGCTCAGTCACGTGATCTGTACTTGATCAGCCACGTGATCAGTGCCTGCAGAGTCACGTGATCAGGCCTGCTGAGCTGCAGGCCCTGCCGATTCCCTGCCGCTCATCTGCATGACAATTGCCATCTGAGCTGCGTGATTCCTGTCGGCTCATCTGCTTGACAATTGCCAGCTGAGCTGCGTGATTCCTGCCTGGTCACGCGCTTGATTATTGCCAGCTGAGCAGCATGATTCGTCACCGCTGAGCTCCATGCTTATGCTGCCTGCTGATTGCGTGGTTCGTGGTCTGCTCAGCTCTTTGAGTATCGCCCTCCCTGAGGTCCCTGTTCGGTCGCCACCTGCCGGGACCAGCCCCAACTGATCCAGGGTATTCAAGGAGAGATGGCCTAGGCGACTATTTATATGCTAATCAGAGATGTCAAGAAGAATAGTATGAGGAGAGCTCAGTAGGAAAATTCGTGGAGAAAAGAGACTGAGAGCTTGGTTTACGCGAAGACCAATCAAACTTCAAGACAAGAAGTTTGCACCACTTACGAGGCGCAGGCGCCTCTCTCGAATAGCGAAAGGTGCCTCACCCTAGACACTTCTCGAGTGGGTCTTAGCAGCCCAGGCATAATTAGTAAGCGCAGGGGGGTCCAAGCCCCAGATGGAGACTCAGCTGGAAGGTAAAGGGAAGAATGACAAGGAACTTGATGAATTGAGCTGTAAGTTAACTCTTTGACAGAGAGAGCGAGATGGTGGTGGGGGGGAGCCCCCCCAGAAATCAGAGGTGAGAGCACAAAGCAATACAGTAGGCAGACTCTGGTTTTTTTGGGGGAGATGCTCGAGAATATCCGGTGGACTCCTGAGGCTCGATCCCGCATTTGCGCATGCCGAGCCTCCTTCCTCATGACCCTTTGTCCAGAGTGGAATGCCTCCCGCCCCGCACATGATCAGTGCATGCTCAGTCACGATATCAGTGCCTGCTCAGCCACGTGATCACTGACGGCACAGTCACGTGATCAGCGCCAGTCACGTGATCACCGTGATCACCGATGATAAACAACACGATCAGTGAACGACCAGCCACGTGATCACCGCATGCGCAGTCAGGTGGTCAGTTCCTGATCAGCCACCTGATCAGTGCGCGCAGTCAGTCCCAGATCAGCGCCTGTCAGTCACTGATCACCGCCTGATAAACACGCGATCACCCGAACAGCCACGATCAAACACGCGATCAGTGCATGATGATAGCCACGCAGATCAGTGCAGCACAGTCCATCAGCGATCAGCGCCAGTCAGTCACGCGATCAGTGCCTGATAAACACGTGATCAGTGCATGATGATCAGTGCATGATCACGTGATCAGTGCACGTGATCAGTGCCACGATGCAGTGCATGCAGTCACGCAGCCATGATAGCCACGCCATCAGTGCATGCAGTGCAGTGCATGATCAGCAGTCAGTCACGATCATCATGATCAGCCACGTGATCAGTCACATGCAGCAGTCACGCGCAGTCATCAGTGCGCAGAGTCACGCCATCAGTGCATCACGTGATCAGTGCTGTCACGTGATCAGACGCCTGCCAGCCACGATCAGTGCCTGCAGAGTCACGTGATCAGGCCTGCTGAGCTGCGTGAGCCGCCGCTCATCTGCATGACAATTGCCATCTGAGCTGCGTGATTCCTGTCGGCTCATCTGCTTGACAATTGCCAGCTGAGCTGCGTGATTCCTGCCTGGTCACGCGCTTGATTATTGCCAGCTGAGCAGCATGATTCGTCACCGCTGAGCCCCATGCTTATTGCCTGCTGATTGCGCGGTTCGTGGTCTGCTCAGCTCTTTGAGTATCGCCTCCTGAGGTCCCTGTTCGGTCGCCACCTGCCGGGACCAGCCCCAACTGATCCAGGGTATTCAAGGAGAGATGGCCTAGGCGACTATTTATATGCTAATCAGAGATGTCAAGAAGAATAGTAGAGGAGAGCTCAGTAGGAAAATTCGTGGAGAAAAGAGACTGAGTAGCTTGGTTTACGCGAAGAAGACCAATCAAACTTCAAGACAAGAAGTTTGCACCACTTACGACGAGCAGGCGCCTCTCTCGAGCGCGAAAGGTGCCTCACCCTAGACACCTTCTCGAGTGGTCTTAGCAGCCCAGGCATAATTAGTAAGCGTGGGGGGTCCAAGCCCCAGATGGAGACTCAGCTGGAAGGTAAAGGGAAGAATGACAAGGAACTTGATGAATTGAGCTGTAAGTTAACTCTTTGACAGAGAGAGCGAGATGGTGGTGGGGGGAGCCCCAGTGAAATCAGAGGTGAGAGCACAAAGCAAAAACAGTAGGCAGACTCTGGTTTTTTTGGGGGGGGATGCTCGAGAATATCCGGGGGACTCCTGAGGCTCGATCCCGATCCCGCATTTGCGCATGCCGAGCCTCCCTTCCTCATGACCTTTGTCCAGAGTGGAATGCCTCCCGCCCCCGCACATGATCAGTGCATGCTCAGTCACGATATCAGTGCCTGCTCAGCCACGTGATCACTGACGGCACA
This sequence comes from Bos mutus, assembly GCF_027580195.1. NCBI lineage: Eukaryota > Metazoa > Chordata > Mammalia > Artiodactyla > Bovidae > Bos > Bos mutus. Next base: position 83,925 of record NW_027219808.1, on the reverse strand, counting down.
GTCACGTGATCAGCGCCTCAGTCACGTGATCACCGTGATGATAAACACGTGATCAGTGAACGACCATCCACGTGATCACGCATCACGCAGTCAGGTGGATCACCAGTGCAGTCAGGTGGTCAGATCAGCCACCTGATCAGCCACCTGATCAGTCCCACGATCAGCGCACGCGATCAGTCACTGATCACGCCTGATCACACGTCATCACGCCTGATAAACACGCGATCAGTGCCAAGCCACGCAGCACGCAACACGCAGATCACAGCAGTCACGCGATCAGTGCATGATCACCACGCCATCAGTGCATGCAGTCAGTCCCCATGATCACGCAGTGCGCGCACAGTCCCGATGATCAGCGCCAGTCACACTGATCACTGCCTGATAAACACGTGATCAGTGCATGATGAGCCATGTGATCAGTGCCTGATCAGCCACGCCATCAGTGCATGCGCAGTCACGCCATCAGTGCATGATAGCCACGTGATCAGTGCATGCTCAGTCACGTGATCTGTACTTGATCAGCCACGTGATCAGTGCCTGCAGAGTCACGTGATCAGGCCCTGCTGAGCTGCGCGATTCCCTGCCGCTCATCTGCATGACAATGACAATTGCCATGAGCTGCGTGATTCCTGTCGGCTCATCTGCTTGACAATTGCCAGCTGAGCTGCGTGATTCCTGCCTGGTCACGCGCTTGATTATTGCCAGCTGAGCAGCATGATTCGTCACCGCTGAGCTCCATGCTTATTGCCTGCTGATTGCGTGGTTCGTGTGTCTGCTCAGCTCTTTGAGTATCGCCTCCTGAGGTCCCTGTTCGGTCGCCACCTGCCGGGACCAGCCCCAACTGATCCAGGGTATTCAAGGAGAGATGGCCTAGGCGACTATTTATATGCTAATCAGAGATGTCAAGAAGAATAGTATGAGGAGAGCTCAGTAGGAAAATTCGTGGAGAAAAGAGACTGAGTAGCTTGGTTTACGCGAAGACCAATCAAACTTCAAGACAAGAAGTTTGCACCACTTACGAGGCAGGCGCCTCTCGAATAGCGAAAGGTGCCTCACCCTAGACACCTTCTCGAGTGGGTCTTAGCAGCCCAGGCATAATTAGTAAGCGCGGGTTCCAAGGCCCAGATGGAGACTCAGCTGGAAGGTAAAGGGAAGAAATGACAAGGAACTTGATGAATTGAGCTGTAAGTTAACTCTTTGACAGAGAGAGCGAGATGGTGGTGGGGACAGCCCCAGTGAAATCAGAGGTGAGAGCACAAAGCAATACAGTAGGCAGACTCTGGTTTTTTTGGGGGAGATGCTCGAGAATATCCGGGTGGACTCCTGAGGCTCGATCCCGCATTTGCGTGCATGCCGAGCCTCCTTCCTCATGACCTTTGTCCAGAGTGGAATGCCTCCCGCCCCGCACATGATCAGTGATCAGTGCATGCTCAGTCACGATATCAGTGCCTGCTCAGCCACGTGATCACTGACGGCACAGTCACGTGATCAGCGCCAGTCACGTGATCACCGTGATGATAAACACGTGATCAGTGAACGACCAGCCACGTGATCACCGCATGCGCAGTCAGGTGGTCAGTTCCCTGATCAGCCACCTGATCAGTGCGATCAGCACAGTCAGTCCCTGATCAGCGCTCTGTCAGTCACTGATCACCGCCTGATAAACACGTGATCAGTGCCCGAACAGCCACGCCATCAGTGCATGCGCAGTCACGCGATCAGTGCATGATCAGCCACGCGATCAGTGCAGTCCCGATCAGCGCATGTCAGATCACGATCAACACGCCTGATAAACACGTGATCAGTGCATGATGAGCACGTGATCAGTGATCAGTGCATGATCAGCCACGCCATCAGTGCATGCAGTGCATGCCATCAGTGCATGCCAGTGCATCAGCCACGCAGTGCATGATCAGTCACGTGATCAGTGCATGCACGTCATCAGTGATCAGTCACGTGATCTGATCAGCCACGTGATCAGTGCCTGCAGAGTCACGTGATCAGGCCTGCTGAGCTGCGATCGATTCCTGCCGCTCATCTGCATGACACCGCCATCTGAGCTGCGATTCCTGCCGCTTCTGCATGACAATTGCCATCGAGCTCATCCTGTCGGCTCATCTGCTTGACAATTGCCAGCTGAGCTGCGTGATTCCTGCCTGGTCACGCGCTTGATTATTGCCAGCTGAGCAGCATGATTCGTCACCGCTGAGCCCATGCTTATTGCCTGCTGATTGCGTGGTTCGTGGTCTGCTCAGCTCTTTGAGTATCGCCTCCTGAGGTCCCTGTTCGGTCGCCACCCGCCGGGACCAGCCCCAACTGATCCAGGGTATTCGAAGGAGAGATGGCCTAGGCGACTATTTATATGCTAATCAGAGATGTCAAGAAGAATAGTATGAGGAGAGCTCAGTAGGAAAATTCGGTGGAGAAAAGAGACTGAGTAGCTTGGTTTACGCGGAAGACCAATCAAACTTCAAGACAAGAAGTTTGCACCACTTACGAGGCCGCAGGCGCCGTCTCGAATAGCGAAAGGTGCCTCACCCTAGACACCTTCTCGAGTGGGTCTTAGCAGCCCAGGCATAATTAGTAAGCGCAGGGGGTCCAAGGCCCAGATGGAGACTCAGCTGGAAGGTAAGGAAGAATGACAAGGAACTTGATGAATTGAGCTGTAAGTTAACTCTTTGACAGAGAGAGCGAGATGGTGGTGGGGGACAGCCCCCAGTGAAATCAGAGGTGAGAGCACAAAGCAATACAGTAGGCAGACTCTGGTTTTTTTGGGGGGGAGATGCTCGAGAATATCCGGGTGGACTCCTGAGGCTCGATCCCGCATTTGCGTATGCCGAGCCTCCTTCCTCATGACCTTGTCCAGAGTGGAATGCCTCCCGCCCCCGCACATGATCAGTGCATGCTCAGTCACGATATCAGTGCCTGCTCAGCCACGTGATCACTGACGGCACAGTCACGTGATCAGCGCCTCAGTCACGTGATCACCACGATGATAAACACGTGATCAGTGAACGACCAGCCACGTGATCACCGCATGCGCAGTCAGGTGGTCAGTTCCCTGATCAGCCACCTGATCAGTGCGCACAGTCCCAGATCAGCGCCAGTCCGTCAGTCACTGATCACCGCCTGATAAACACGCGATCAGTGCCCGAACAGCCACGCCATCAGTGCATGCGCAGTCACGCGATCAGTGCATGATAGCCACGCGATCAGTGCGCAGCACAGTCCCAAACACGATCAGCGCCAGCACAGTCAGTCACTGATCACGCCTGATAAACACGTCAGTGCATGATGAGCCATGTGATCAGTGCCACGATCAGCCACGATAAACATCAGTGCAGTGCATGCGCCATCAGCCACGCAGTGCATGCCAGTCACGCCATCAGTGCATGATAGCCACGCGATCAGTGCATGCTCAGTCACGCATGCTCAGTCACGTGATCTGACTCATCAGCCACGTGATCAGTGCCTGCAGAGTCACGTGATCAGGCCTGCTGAGCTGCGTGATTCCTGCCGCTCATCTGCATGACAATTGCCATCTGAGCTGCATGACAATGCCATCCTGTCGGCTCATCTGCTTGACAATTGCCAGCTGAGCTGCGCGATTCCTGCCTGGTCACGCGCTTGATTATTGCCAGTTGAGCAGCATGATTCGTCACCGCTGAGCTCCATGCTTATTGCCTGCTGATTGCGTGGTTCGTGTCTGCTCAGCTCTTTGAGTATCGCCTCCTGAGGTCCCTGTTCGGTCGCCACCGCCCGGGACCAGCCCCAACTGATCCAGGGTATTCAAGGAGAGATGGCCTAGGCGACTATTTATATGCTAATCAGAGATGTCAAGAAGAATAGTATGAGGAGAGCTCAGTAGGAAAATTCGTGGAGAAAAGAGACTGAGTAGCTTGGTTTACGCGAAGACCAATCAAACTTCAAGACAAGAAGTTTGCACCACTTACGAGGCAGGGCGCCTCTCGAATAGCGAAAGGTGCCTCACCCTAGACACCTTCTCGAGTGGGTCTTAGCAGCCCAGGCATAATTAGTAAGCGTGGGGGTTCCAAGGCCCAGATGGAGACTCAGCTGGAAGGTAAAGGGAAGAATGACAAGGAACTTGATGAATTGAGCTGTAAGTTAACTCTTTGACAGAGAGAGCGAGATGGTGGTGGGGACAGCCCCAGTGAAATCAGAGGTGAGAGCACAAAGCAATACAGTAGGCAGACTCTGGTTTTTTTGGGGGAGATGCTCGAGAATATCCGGTGGACTCCTGAGGCTCGATCCCGATTTGCGCGATGCCGAGCCTCCTCCTTCCATGACCTTTGTCCAGAGTGGAATGCCTCCCGCCCCGCACATGATCAGTGCATGCTCAGTCACGATATCAGTGCCTGCTCAGCCACGTGATCACTGACGGCACAGTCACGTGATCAGCGCCTCAGTCACGTGATCACCGTGATGATAAACACGTGATCAGTGAACGACCAGCCACGCCATCACTGCATGCGCAGTCAGGTGGTCAGTTCCTGATCAGCCACCTGATCAGTGCGCACAGTCCCCGATCAGCGCCTGTCAGTCACTGATCACCGCCTGATAAACACGTGATCAGTGCCCGAACAGCCACGCCATCAGTGCATGCGCAGTCACGCGATCAGTGCATGATAGCCACGTGATCAGTGCGATCAGCGCATCAGTCCCATCAGATCAGCGCAGTCACGATCACACCATCAGATAAACACGATCAGCACGTGCATGATGAGATGAGCACGTGATCAGTGCCTGATCAGCCACGCCATCAGTGCATGATCAGTCACGCCAGTCAGTGCATGATCAGCCACGTGAGCAGTGCATGCTCAGCACGCATCAGTGCATGAGTCATCAGTGCATGCTCAGTCACGTGATCAGATCAGCCACGTGATCAGTGCCTGCAGAGTCACGTGATCAGGCCTGCTGAGCTGCGTGATTCCTGCCGCTCATCTGCATGACAATTGCCATCTGAGCTGCGCGTGATTCCTGTCGCTCATCTGCTTGACAATTGCCAGCTGAGCTGCGTGATTCCTGCCTGGTCACGTTCCTGCCTGATATTGCCAGTTGAGCAGCATGATTCGTCACCGCTGAGCCCCATGCTTATTGCCTGCTGATTGCGTGGTTCGTGGTTCGCTCAGCTCAGCTTTTGAGTATCGCCTCCTGAGGTCCCTGTTCGGTCGCCACCTGCCGGGGGACCAGCCCCAACTGATCCAGGGTATTCAAGGAGAGATGGCCTAGGCGAGGCGACTATTTATATGCTAATCAGAGATGTCAAGAAGAATAGTATGAGGAGAGCCAGTAGGGAAAAAATCGTGGAGAAAAGAGACTGAGTAGCTTGGTTTACGCGAAGACCAATCAAACTTCAAGACAAGAAGTTTGCACCACTTACGAGGCAGGCGCCTCCTCGAATAGCGAAAGGTGCCTCACCCTAGACACCTTCTCGAGTGGGTCTTAGCAGCCCAGGCATAATTAGTAAGCGCAGGGGGTCCCAAGGCCCAGATGGAGACTCAGCTGGAAGGTAAAGGGAAGAATGACAAGGGAACTTGATGAATTGAGCTGTAAGTTAACTTTTTGACAGAGAGAGCGAGATGGTGGTGGGGACAGCCCCAGTGAAATCAGAGGTGAGAGCACAAAGCAATACAGTAGGCAGACTCTGGTTTTTTTGGGGGAGATGCTCGAGAATATCCGGTGGACTCCTGAGGCTCGATCCCGCATTTGCGTGTGATGCCGAGCCCTCTTCCTCATGACCTTTGTCCAGAGTGGAATGCCTCCCCCCCCGCACATGATCAGTGCATGCTCAGTCACGATATCAGTGCCTGCTCAGCCACGCCATCACTGACGGCACAGTCAGTGATCAGCGCCTCAGTCACACGATCACAGATCATGATAAACACGTGATCAGTGAACGACCAGCCACGTGATCACCGCATGCGCAGTCAGGTGGTCAGTGATCAGGTGATCAGCCACCTGATCAGTGCGCACAGTCCCCTGATCAGATCAGCGCAGTCCCCGATCAGCGCACCAGTCACTGATCACCGCCTGAAAACACGTGATCAGTGCCCGAACAGCCACGCCATCAGTGCATGCGCAGTCACGCGATCAGTGCATGATAGCCACGTGATCAGTGCGCACAGTCCCATGATCAGCGCCTGTCAGTCACTGATCATTGCCTGATAAACACGTGATCAGTGCATGATGAGCCATGTGATCAGTGCCTGATCAGCCACGCCATCAGTGCATGCCAGTCACGCCATCAGTGCATGATAGCCACGCATCAGTGATAGCCACGCTGCAGTCAGTCACGATCAGTGACTTGATCAGCCACGTGATCAGTGCCTGCAGAGTCACGTGATCAGGCCTGCTGAGCTGCGTGATTCCTGCCGCTCATCTGCATGACAATTGCCATCTGAGCTGCGCTGCCGATTGCTGACAATTGCCTCATCTGCTTGACAATCTGCTTGACAATTGCCAGCTGAGCTGCGATTCCTGCCTGGTCACGCGCTTGATTATTGCCAGTTGAGCAGCATGAGCATGATTCGTCACCTGAGCTCCATGCTTATTGCCTGCTGATTGCGTGGTTCGTGGTCTGCTCAGCTCTTTGAGTATCGCCTCCTGAGGTCCCTGTTCGGTCGCCACCTGCCGGGACCAGCCCCAACTGATCCAGGGTATTCAAGGAGAGATGGCCTAGGCGACTATTTATATGCTAATCAGAGATGTCAAGAAGAATAGTATGAGGAGAGCCTCAGTAGGAAAATTCGTGGAGAAAAGAGACTGAGTAGCTTGGTTTACGCTGAAGACCAATCAAACTTCAAGACAAGAAGTTTGCACCACTTACGAGGGTCGCAGGCGCCTCCTCTCTCAGCGAAAAGGTGCCTCACCCTAGACACCTTCTCGAGTGGGTCTTAGCAGCCCAGGCATAATTAGTAAGCGTGGGTGGGTTCCAAGGCCCAGATGGAGACTCAGCTGGAAGGTAAAGGGAAGAATGACAAGGAACTTGATGAATTGAGCTGCTGTAAGTTAACTTTTTGACAGAGAGAGCGAGATGGTGGTGGGGGGGACAGCCCCAGTGAAATCAGAGGTGAGAGCACAAAGCAATACAGTAGGCAGACTCTGGTTTTTTTGGGGGAGATGCTCGAGAATATCCGGTGGACTCCTGAGGCTCGATCCCGCATTTGGCGTGATGCCGAGCCTCCTTCCTCATGACCTTGTCCAGAGTGGAATGCCTCCCGCCCCCGCACATGATCAGTGCATGCTCAGTCACGATATCAGTGCCTGCTCAGCCACGTGATCACTGACGGCACAGTCACGTGATCAGCGCCTCAGTCACGTGATCACCGTGATGATAAACACGTGATCAGTGAACGACCAGCCACGTGATCACCGCATGCGCAGTCAGGTGGTCAGTTCCTGATCAGCCACCTGATCAGCGCGCACAGTCCCAGATCAGCGCCTGTCAGATCACACGATCAGTGCCTGATCACGATCAGCCCGATAAACACGATCAGTGCCCAAACACGATCACAGCCAAACACGTGATCAGTGCCCGCACACGCCATCAGTGCATGCGCAGTCACGTGATCAGTGCATGATAGCCACGCGATCAGTGCGCGCACAGTCCCAGTCCCAGCGCCTGTCAGTCACTGATCATTGCCTGATAAACACGTGATCAGTGCATGATGAGCCATGTGATCAGTGCCTGATCAGCCACGCGCATCAGTGCATGCAGTCACGCCATCAGTGCATGATAGCCACGCCATCAGTGCATGCTCAGTCACGTGATCAGTGCATGATCAGCCACGTGATCAGTGCATGCAGAGTCACGTGATCAGGCCTGCTGATCAGCCACGTGATCAGCCTGCAGAGTCACGTGATCAGGCCCTGCTGCGTGATTCCTGCCGCTCATCTGCATGACAATTGCCATCTGAGCTGCGTGATTCCTGTCGGCTCATCTGCTTGACAATTGCCAGCTGAGCTGCGTGATTCCTGCCTGGTCACGCGCTTGATTATTGCCAGCCAGCAGCATGATTCGTCACCGCTGAGCTCCATGCTTATTGCCTGCCTGCTGATGATTGCGTGGTTCGTGGTCTGCTCAGCTCTTTGAGTATCGCCTCCTGAGGTCCCTGTTCGGTCGCCACCTGCCGGGGGACAGCCCCAACTGATCCAGGGTATTCAAGGAGAGATGGCCTAGGCGACTATTTATATGCTAATCAGAGATGTCAAGAAGAATAGTATGAGGAGAGCTCAGTAGGAAAAAATCGTGGAGAAAAGAGACTGAGTAGCTTGGTTTACGCTGAAGACCAATCAAACTTCAAGACAAGAAGTTTGCACCACTTACGAGGGCGCAGGCGCCTCTCTCAGCGCGAAAGGTGCCTCACCCTAGACACCTTCTCGAGTGGGTCTTAGCAGCCCAGGCATAATTAGTAAGCGGGGGTTCCAAGGCCCAGATGGAGACTCAGCTGGAAGGTAAAGGGAAGAATGACAAGGAACTTGATGAATTGAGCTGTAAGTTAACTAACTTTGACAGAGAGAGCGAGATGGTGGTGGGGGGGACAGCCCCAGTGAAAAATCAGAGGTGAGAGCACAAAGCAATACAGTAGGCAGAGACTCTGGTTTTTTTGGGGGAGATGCTCGAGAATATCCGGTGGACTCCTGAGGCTCGATCCCGCATTTGCGCGCATGCCGAGCCTCCTTCCTCATGACCTTTGTCCAGAGTGGAATGCCTCCCGCCCCGCACATGATCAGTGCATGCTCAGTCACGATATCAGTGCATGCTCAGCCACGTGATCACTGACGGCACAGTCACGTGATCAGCGCCTCAGTCACGTGATCACCGATGATAAACACGTGATCAGTGAACGACCAGCCACGTGATCACTGCATGCGCAGTCAGGTGGTCAGTGCCCCTGATCAGCCACCTGATCAGTGCGCACACAGTCCCATGATCAGCGCCTGTCAGTCACTGATCACACCTGATAAACACGTGATCAGTGCCCGAACAGCCACGCCATCAGTGCACGCAGTCACGCGATCAGTGCATGATAGCCACGCGATCAGTGCATGATCAGTGCGCGATCAGTGCGCACAGTCAGTCACGATCACGCATCACTGCACTGATAAACACGTGATCAGTGCCCGAACAGCCACGCCATCAGTGCATGCGCAGTCACGCCATCAGTGCATGATAGCCACGCGATCAGTGCACAGATCAGTCCAGTCACGATCAGCGATAAAGTCACCAGCCTGATCAGTCACTGATCAGATCAGTGCAGCCAGATGATAAACACGTGATCAGTGCATGATGAGCCATGTGATCAGTGCCTGATCAGCCATCAGCCATCAGCCACGCCATCAGTGCATGCGCAGTCACGCCATCAGTGCATGATAGCCACGTGATCAGTGCATGCTCAGTCACGTGATCTGTACTTGATCAGCCACGTGATCAGTGCCTGCAGAGTCACGTGATCAGGCCTGCTGAGCTGCGTGATTCCAGCCGCTCATCTGCATGACAATTCCTGCCATCTGACAATTGCTGAGCTGCGATTCCTGTCGGCTCATCTGCTTGACAATTGCCAGCTGAGCTGCGTGATTCCTGCCTGGTCACGCGCTTGATTATTGCCAGCTGAGCAGCATGATTCGTCACTGCTGAGCTCCATGCTTATTGCCTGCTGATTGCGTGGTTCGTGTCTGCTCAGCTCTTTGAGTATCGCCTCCTGAGGTCCCTGTTCGGTCGCCACCTGCCGGGGACCAGCCCCAACTGATCCAGGGTATTCGAAGGAGAGATGGCCTAGGCGACTATTTATATGCTAATCAGAGATGTCAAGAAGAATAGTATGAGGAGAGCTCAGTAGGAAAATTCGGTGGAGAAAAGAGACTGAGTAGCTTGGTTTACGCGGAAGACCAATCAAACTTCAAGACAAGAAGTTTGCACCACTTACGTAGGCCGCAGGCGCCCTCTCGAATAGCGAAAGGTGCCTCACCCTAGACACCTTCTCGAGTGGGTCTTAGCAGCCCAGGCATAATTAGTAAGCGCAGGGGGTTCCAAGGCCCCAGATGGAGACTCAGCTGGAAGGTAAAGGGAAGAATGACAAGGAACTTGATGAATTGGAGCTGTAAGTTAACTCTTTGACAGAGAGAGCGAGATGGTGGTGGGGGACAGCCCCCAGTGAAATCAGAGGTGAGAGCACAAAGCAATACAGTAGGCAGACTCTGGTTTTTTTGGGGAGATGCTCGAGAATATCCGGTGGACTCCTGAGGCTCGATCCCGCATTTGCGCATGCCGAGCCTCCTTCCTCATGACCTTTGTCCAGAGTGGAATGCCTCCCGCCCCGCACATGATCAGTGCATGCTCAGTCACGATATCAGTGCCTGCTCAGCCACGTGATCACTGACGGCACAGTCACGTGATCAGCGCCTCAGTCACGTGATCACCGTGATGATAAACACGTGATCAGTGAACGACCAGCCACGCGATCACTGCATGCGCAGTCAGGTGGTCAGTTCCTGATCAGCCACCTGATCAGTGCGCACAGTCCCCGATCAGCGCCTGTCAGTCACTGATCACCACCTCACCGCCTGATAAACACGCGATCAGTGCCCGAACAGCCACGCCATCAGTGCAGTCACGCAGTCAGTCACGCGATCAGTGCATGATAGCCACGCATCAGTGCATGCACAGCCCCGTGATCAGTCGATCAGCGCCAGTGTCAGTCACTGATCATTGCCTGATAAACACGTGATCAGTGCATGATGAGCCATGTGATCAGATCCACGTGATCAGCCACGATGAGCCATCAGTGCATGCAGTCACGCCATCAGTGCATGATAGCCACGCCATCAGTGCATGCTGATCAGTGCATGATCAGCCACGCATCAGTGCCTGATCAGCCACGTGATCAGTGCCTGCAGAGTCACGTGATCAGGCAGCCACGTCATCAGTGCCTGAGAGTCACGTGATCAGGCCTGAGCTGCGATTCCGCCGCTCATCTGCATGACAATTGCCATCTGAGCTGCGTGATTCCTGTCGGCTCATCTGCTTGACACAATGCCAGCAGCTGAGCTGCGTGATTCCTGCCTGGTCACGCGCTTGATTATTGCCAGTTGAGCAGCATGATTCGTCACTGCTGAGCTCCATGCTTATTGCCTGCTGATTGCGTGGTTCGTGTCTGCTCAGCTCTTTGAGTATCGCCTCCTGAGGTCCCTGTTCGGTCGCCACCTGCCGGGGACCAGCCCCAACTGATCCAGGGTATTCGAAGGAGAGATGGCCTAGGCGACTATTTATATGCTAATCAGAGATGTCAAGAAGAATAGTATGAGGAGAGCTCAGTAGGAAAATTCGGTGGAGAAAAGAGACTGAGTAGCTTGGTTTACGCGAAAGACCAATCAAACTTCAAGACAAGAAGTTTGCACCACTTACGTAGGCCGCAGGCGCCCTCTCGAATAGCGAAAGGTGCCTCACCCTAGACACCTTCTCGAGTGGGTCTTAGCAGCCCAGGCATAATTAGTAAGCGCAGGGTTCCCAGGCCCAGATGGAGACTCAGCTGGAAGGTAAAGGGAAGAGAATGACAAGGAACTTGATGAATTGAGCTGTAAGTTAACTTTTGACAGAGAGAGCGAGATGGTGGTGGGGGGGGGAGCCCCAGTGAAATCAGAGGTGAGAGCACAAAGCAATACAGTAGGCAGACTCTGGTTTTTTTGGGGGAGATGCTCGAGAATATCCGGTGGACTCCTGAGGCTCGATCCCGATTTGCGTGATGCCGCCGCCTCCTTCCTCATGACCTTGTCCAGAGTGGAATGCCTCCCCGCCCCCGCACATGATCAGTGCATGCTCAGTCACGATATCAGTGCCTGCTCAGCCACGTGATCACTGACGGCACAGTCACGTCACGATCAGCGCCAGTCACGTGATCACCGTGATGATAAACACGTGATCAGTGAACGACCAGCCACGTGATCACTGCATGCACGCGCAGTCAGGTGGTCAGTTCCTGATCAGCCACCTGATCAGCCACAGTCCCCGATCAGCGCCTCAGTCAGTCACTGATCACCGCCTGATAAACACGTGATCAGTGCCCGAACAGCCACGCCATCAGTGCATGCGCAGTCACGTGATCAGTGCATGATAGCCACGCGATCAGTGCAGATCAGCAGATCAGTCCCCATGATCAGCGCCTGTCAGTCACTGATCATTGCCTGATAAACACGTGATCAGTGCATGATGAGCCATGTGATCAGTGCATGATGATCAGCCACGCAGCCACGCCAGTGCATGCGCAGTCACGCCATCAGTGCATGATAGCCACGCGATCAGTGCATGCTCAGTCACGTGATCTGTACTTGATCAGCCACGTGATCAGTGCCTGCAGAGTCACGTGATCAGGCCTGCTGAGCTGCGTGATTCCTGCCGCTCATCTGCATGACAATTGCCATCTGAGCTGCGCGATTCCTGTCGGCTCATCTGCTTGACAATTGCCAGCTGAGCTGCGTGATTCCTGCCTGGTCACGCGCTTGATTATTGCCAGTTGAGCAGCATGATTCGTCACCGCTGAGCTCCATGCTTATTGCCTGCTGATTGCGTGGTTCGTGGTCTGCTCAGCTCTTTGAGTATCGCCTCCTGAGGTCCCTGTTCGGTCGCCACCTGCCGGGACCAGCCCCAACTGATCCAGGGTATTCAAGGAGAGATGGCCTAGGCGACTATTTATATGCTAATCAGAGATGTCAAGAAGAATAGTATGAGGAGAGCTCAGTAGGAAAATTCGTGGAGAAAAGAGACTGAGTAGCTTGGTTTACGCTGAAGACCAATCAAACTTCAAGACAAGAAGTTTGCACCACTTACGAGGCGCAGGGCGCCTCTCTCGAATAGCGAAAGGTGCCTCACCCTAGACACCTTCTCGAGAGTGGGTCTTAGCAGCCCAGGCATAATTAGTAAGCGCAGGGGGTCCAAGCCCCAGATGGAGACTCAGCTGGAAGGTAAAGGGAAGAATGACAAGGAACTTGATGAATTGAGCTGTAAGTTAACTCTTTGACAGAGAGAGCGAGATGGTGGTGGGGACAGCCCCAGTGAAATCAGAGGTGAGAGCACAAAGCAATACAGTAGGCAGACTCTGGTTTTTTTGGGGGAGATGCTCGAGAATATCCGGTGGACTCCTGAGGCTCGATCCCGCATTTGCGTGATGCCGAGCCTCCTTCCTCATGACCTTTGTCCAGAGTGGAATGCCTCCCGCCCCCGCACATGATCAGTGCATGCTCAGTCACGATATCAGTGCCTGCTCAGCCACGTGATCACTGACGGCACAGTCACGTGATCAGCGCCTCAGTCACGTCACACCGATCACACGTCATGATAAACACGTGATCAGTGAACGACCAGCCACGTGATCACCGCATGCGCAGTCAGGTGGTCAGTTCCTGATCAGCCACCTGATCAGTCAGCGCGCACAGTCCCCGATCAGCGCCAGTCAGTCACTGATCACTGCCACCGCCTGATAAACACGTGATCAGTGCCCGAACAGCCACGCCCCGAACAGCCACGCCATCAGTGCATGCGCAGTCACGTGATCAGTGCATGATAGCCACGTGATCAGTGCAGCGCGCACAGTCCCATGATCAGCGCGCCTGTCAGTCACTGATCATTGCCTGATAAACACGTGATCAGTGCATGATGAGCCATGTGATCAGTGCCTGATCAGCCACGCCATCAGTGCATGCGCAGTCACGCCATCAGTGCATGATAGCCACGTGATCAGTGCATGCTCAGTCACGTGATCTGTACTTGATCAGCCACGCGACGTGATCAGCCCTGCAGAGTCACGTGATCAGGCCTGCTGAGCTGCGTGATTCCTGCCGCTCATCTGCATGACAATTGCCATCTGAGCTGCGTGATTCCTGTCGGCTCATCTGCTTGACAATTGCCAGCTGAGCTGCGTGATTCCTGCCTGGTCACGCTTGATTATTGCCAGCTGAGCAGCATGATTCGTCACCGCTGAGCCCATGCTTATTGCCTGCTGATTGCGTGGTTTGTGGTCTGCTCAGCTCTTTGAGTATCGCCTCCTGAGGTCCCTGTTCGGTCGCCACCTGCCGGACCAGCCCCAACTGATCCAGGGTATTCAAGGAGAGATGGCCTAGGCGACTATTTATATGCTAATCAGAGATGTCAAGAAGAATAGTATGAGGAGAGCTCAGTAGGAAAATTCGTGGAGAAAAGAGACTGAGTAGCTTGGTTTACGCTGAAGACCAATCAAACTTCAAGACAAGAAGTTTGCACCACTTACGAGGCAGCAGGCGCCTCTCGAATAGCGAAAGGTGCCTCACCCTAGACACCTTCTCGAGTGGGTCTTAGCAGCCCAGGCATAATTAGTAAGCGTGGGGGGTTCCAAGGCCCAGATGGAGACTCAGCTGGAAGGTAAAGGGAAGAATGACAAGGAACTTGATGAATTGGAGCTGTAAGTTAACTTTTTGACAGAGAGAGCGAGATGGTGGTGGGGGGGGGAGCCCCAGTGAAATCAGAGGTGAGAGCACAAAGCAATACAGTAGGCAGACTCTGGTTTTTTTGGGGGAGATGCTCGAGAATATCCGGGGGACTCCCTGAGGCTCGATCCCGCATTTGCGTATGCCGAGCCTCCTTCCTCATGACCTTGTCCAGAGTGGAATGCCTCCCCGCCCCGCACATGATCAGTGCATGCTCAGTCACGATATCAGTGCCTGCTCAGCCACGTGATCACTGACGGCACAGTCACGCGTGATCAGCACCTCAGTCACGTGATCACCACGTGATGATAAACACGTGATCAGTGAACGACCAGCCACGCGATCACAGCGCACGCGCAGTCAGGTGGTCAGTTCCTGATCAGCCACCTGATCAGTGCGCGCACAGTCCCCGATCAGCGCCTGTCAGTCACTGATCACCGCCTGATAAACACGTGATCAGTGCCCGAACAGCCACGCCATCAGTGCATGCGCAGTCACGTCATCAGTGCATGATAGCCACGTGATCAGTGCGCAGCATCAGTCAGTCCCATGATCAGCGCCTGTCAGTCACTGATCATTGCCTGATAAACACGCCTGATCAAACACGTGCATGATGAGCCAGCCATGATCAGTGCCTGATCAGCCACGCCATCAGTGCATGCGCAGTCACGCAGTCATCAGTGCATGATAGCCACGTGATCAGTGCATGCTCAGTCACGTGATCTGTACTTGATCAGCCACGTGATCAGTGCCTGCAGAGTCACGTGATCAGGGCCGTGCTGAGCTGAGCGTGCGTGATTCCTGCCGCTCATCTGCATGACAATTGCCATCTGAGCTGCGTGATTCCTGTCGGCTCATCTGCTTGACAATTGCCAGCTGAGCTGCGTGATTCCTGCCTGGTCACGCTTGATTATTGCCAGCCAGTTGCAGCAGCAGCATTCGTCACCGCTGAGCTCCATGCTTATTGCCTGCTGATTGCGTGGTTCGTGGTCTGCTCAGCTCTTTGAGTATCGCCTCCTGAGGTCCCTGTTCGGTCGCCACCTGCCGGGACCAGCCCCAACTGATCCAGGGTATTCAAGGAGAGATGGCCTAGGCGACTATTTATATGCTAATCAGAGATGTCAAGAAGAAATAGTATGAGGAGAGCTCAGTAGGAAAATTCGTGGAGAAAAGAGACTGAGTAGCTTGGTTTACGCTGAAGACCAATCAAACTTCAAGACAAGAAGTTTGCACCACTTACGACGAGGGCAGGCGCCTCTCTCGATAGCGAAAGGTGCCTCACCCTAGACACCTTCTCGAGTGGGTCTTAGCAGCCCAGGCATAATTAGTAAGCGGTGGGTTCCAAGGCCCAGATGGAGACTCAGCTGGAAGGTAAAGGGAAGAATGACAAGGAACTTGATGAATTGGAGCTGTAAGTTAACTCTTTGACAGAGAGAGCGAGATGGTGGTGGGGGACAGCCCCCAGTGAAATCAGAGGTGAGAGCACAAAGCAATACAGTAGGCAGACTCTGGTTTTTTTGGGGGGGAGATGCTCGAGAATATCCGGGTGGACTCCTGAGGCTCGATCCCGCATTTGCGTATGCCGAGCCTCCTTCCTCATGACCTTTGTCCAGAGTGGAATGCCTCCCGCCCCGCACATGATCAGTGCATGCTCAGTCACGATATCAGTGCCTGCTCAGCCACGTGATCACTGACGGCACAGTCACGTGATCAGCGCCTCTCAGTCACGTGATCACCGTATGATAAACACGTGATCAGTGAACGACCAGCCACGTGATCACTGCATGCGCAGTCAGGTGGTCAGTTCCTGATCAGCCACCTGATCAGTGCGCACAGTCCAGTCCCCATGATCAGCGCCGTCAGTCACTGATCACCGCCTGATAAACACGTGATCAGTGCCCGAACAGCCACGCCATCAGTGCATGCGCAGTCACGTGATCAGTGCATGATAGCCACGCCACGATCAGTGCGCACAGTCCCATGATCAGCGCCCACGTCAGTCACTGATCATTGCCGATAAACACGTGATCAGTGCATGATGAGCCATGACACGATCAGTGCCTGATCAGCCACGCCATCAGTGCATGCGCAGTCACGCCATCAGTGCATGATAGCCACGCCACGATCAGTGCATGCTCAGTCACGTGATCTGTACTTGATCAGCCACGTGATCAGTGCCTGCAGAGTCACGTGATCAGGGCCTGCTGAGCTGCGTGATTCCTGCCGGCTCATCTGCATGACAATTGCCATCTGAGCTGCGTGATTCCTGTCGGCTCATCTGCTTGACAATTGCCAGCTGAGCTGCGTGATTCCTGCCTGGTCACGCGCTTGATTATTGCCAGTTGAGCAGCATGATTCGTCACCGCTGAGCTCCATGCTTATTGCCTGCTGATTGCGTGGTTCGTGGTCTGCTCAGCTCTTTGAGTATCGCCTCCTGAGGTCCCTGTTCGGTCGCCACCTGCCGGGGACCAGCCCCAACTGATCCAGGGTATTCGAAGGAGAGATGGCCTAGGCGACTATTTATATGCTAATCAGAGATGTCAAGAAGAATAGTATGAGGAGAGCTCAGTAGGAAAATTCGGTGGAGAAAAGAGACTGAGTAGCTTGGTTTACGCGGAAGACCAATCAAAAACTGACAAGAAGTTTGCACCACTTACGAGGGCCGCAGGCGCCTCTCGAATAGCGAAGGTGCCTCACCCTAGACACCTTCTCGAGTGGGGTCTTAGCAGCCCAGGCATAATTAGTAAGCTGTGGGGGTTCCGGCTCCCAGATGGAGACTCAGCTGGAAGGTAAAGGGAAGAATGACAAGGAACTTTATGAATTGGAGCTGTAAGTTAACTCTTTGACAGAGAGAGCGAGATGGTGGTGGGGGACAGCCCCCAGTGAAATCAGAGGTGAGAGCACAAAGCAATACAGTAGGCAGACTCTGGTTTTTTTGGGGGGGAGATGCTCGAGAATATCCGGGTGGACTCCTGAGGCTCGATCCCGCATTTGCGTATGCCGAGCCTCCTTCCTCATGACCTTTGTCCAGAGTGGAATGCCTCCCCGGCTCCCGGCACATGATCAGTGCATGCTCAGTCACGATATCAGTGCCTGCTCAGCCACGTGATCACTGACGGCACAGTCACGTGATCAGCGCCTCTCAGTCACGTGATCACCGTATGATAAACACGTGATCAGTGAACGACCAGCCACGTGATCACTGCCACAGGTGGTCAGATCACTCAGCCACGTGATCAGTGCAGTCAGGTGGTCAGTTCCTGATCAGCCACCTGATCAGTGCGTGCACAGTCCCATGATCAGCGCCTGTCAGTCACTGATCACTGCCTGATAAACACGTGATCAGTGCCCGAACAGCCACGTCATCAGTGCATGCGCAGTCACGTGATCAGTGCATGATAGCCACGTGATCAGTGCGTGCACAGTCCCATGATCAGCGCCTGTCAGTCACTGATCATTGCCTGATAAACACGTGATCAGTGCATGATGAGCCATGTGATCAGTGCCTGATCAGCCACGTCATCAGTGCATGCGCAGTCACGTCATCAGTGCATGATAGCCACGTGATCAGTGCGTGCACAGTCCCATGATCAGCGCCTGTCAGTCACTGATCATTGCCTGATAACACGTGATCAGTGCATGATCAGTGCATGCGCAGTCACGTCATCAGTGCATGATAGCCACGTGATCAGTGCATGCTCAGTCACGTGATCTGTACTTGATCAGCCACGTGATCAGTGCCTGCAGAGTCACGTGATCAGGGCCTGCTGAGCTGCGTGATTCCTGCCGGCTCATCTGCATGACAATTGCCAGCTGAGCTGCGTGATTCCTGTCGGCTCATCTGCTTGACAATTGCCAGCTGAGCTGCGTGATTCCTGCCTGGTCACGTGCTTGATTATTGCCAGTTGAGCAGCATGATTCGTCACTGCTGAGCTCCATGCTTATTGCCTGCTGATTGCGTGGTTCGTGTCTGCTCAGCTCTTTGAGTATTGCCTCCTGAGGTCCCTGTTCGGTCGCCACCTGCCGGGGACCAGCCCCAACTGATCCAGGGTATTCGAAGGAGAGATGGCCTAGGCGACTATTTATATGCTAATCAGAGATGTCAAGAATAATAGTATGAGGAGAGCTCAGTAGGAAAATTCGGTGGAGAAAAGAGACTGAGTAGCTTGGTTTACGCGGAAGACCAATCAAACTTCAAGACAAGAAGTTTGCACCACTTACGTAGGCCGCAGGCGCCCTCTCAAATAGCGAAAGGTGCCTCACCCTAGACACCTTCTCGAGTGGGTCTTAGCAGCCCAGGCATAATTAGTAAGCGTGGTGGGTTCCAAGCCCCAGATGGAGACTCAGCTGGAATTTAAAGGAAGAATGACAAGGAACTTTATGAATTGGAGCTGTAAGTTAACTCTTTGACAGAGAGAGCGAGATGGTGGTGGGGGACAGCCCCCAGTGAAATCAGAGGTGAGAGCACAAAGCAATACAGTAGGCAGACTCTGGTTTTTTGGGGGGGAGATGCTCGAGAATATCCGGGTGGACTCCTGAGGCTCGATCCCGCATTTGCGTATGCCGAGCCTCCTTCCTCATGACCTTTGTCCAGAGTGGAATGCCTCCCGGCTCCCGGCACATGATCAGTGCATGCTCAGTCACGATATCAGTGCATGATCAGCCACGTGATCACTGACGGCACAGTCAGGTGATCAGCCCTGATCAGTCACGTGATCACCATATGATAAACACGTGATCAGTGAACACCAGCCACGTGATCACTCACGATCACTGCCAGTGATCAGCCACGTGATCAGCTCCAAGATCAGCCACGTGATCAGTGCATCACCGCAGTCAACACGCGATCAGTGCCCGAACAGCCACGCGATCACTGCCTGATAAGTCACGTGATCAGTGCCCGATCAGCCACGTGATCAGTGCCTGTCCCAGTCACGCCGATCACTGCATGATAAACACGTGATCAGTGCATGATGAGCCATGTGATCAGCGCCTGTCAGTCACGATCAGGGCATGAGAAACACGTGATCAGTGCATGATGAGCCACGTGATCAGTGCATGCTCAGTCACGTGATCTGTACTTGATCAGCCACGTGATCAGTGCCTGCAGAGTCACGTGATCAGGGCCTGCTGAGCTGCGTGATTCCTGCCGGCTCATCTGCATGACAATTGCCAGCTGAGCTGCGTGATTCCTGGGGGCTCATCTGCTTGACAATTGCCAGCTGAGCTGCGTGATTCCTGCCTGGTCACCTGCTTGATTATTGCCTGTTGAGCAGCATGATTCGTCACTGCTGAGCTCCATGCTTATTGCCTGCTGATTGCGTGGTTCGTGTCTGCTCAGCTCTTTGAGTATTGCCTCCTGAGGTCCCTGTTCGGGCGCCACCTGCCGGGGACCAGCCCCAGCTGATCCAGGGTATTCGAAGGAGAGATGGCCTAGGCGACTATTTATATGCTAATCAGAGATGTCAAGAATAATAGTATGAGGAGAGCTCAGTAGGAAAATTCGGTGGAGAAAAGAGACTGAGTAGCTTGGTTTACACGGGAGACCAATCAAACTTCAAGACAAGAAGTTTGCACCACTTACGTAGGCCGCAGGCACCCTCTCGAATAGCGGAAGGTGCCTCACCCTAGACACCTTCTCGAGTGGGTCTTAGCAGCCCAGGCATAATTAGTAAGCGTGGTGGGTTCCGCGCTCCAGATGGAGTCTCAGCTGGGATTTAAAGAGAAGTATGACAAGGAACTTTCTGAATTGGAGCTGTTAGTTAACTCTTTGACAGAGAGAGCGAGATTGTAGTGTGGGACAGCCCCCAGTGAAATTAGAGGTGAGAGCACAAAGCAATACAGTAGGTAGACTCTGGTTTTTTTGGGGGAGAGATGCTCGAGTATATCCGGGTGGACTCCTGGGGCTCGATCCCGCATTTGCGTATGCCGAGCCTCCTTCCTCATGACCTTTGTCCAGAGTGGAATGCCTCCCCGGCTCCCGGCACATGATCAGTGCATGCTCAGTGACGATATCAGTGCATGATCAGCCACGTGATCGCTGCATGCACAGTCAGGTGGTCAGTTCCTGATCAGCCACGTGATCAGTACGTGCACAGTCCCATGTTCAGCGCCTGTCAGTCACTGATCACTGCCTGATAAACACGTGATCAGTGCCCGATCAGCCACGTCATCAGTGCATGGGCAGTCACCTGATCAGTGCATGATAGCCAAGTGATCAGTGTGTGCATAGTCCCATGATCAGCGCCTGTCAGTCACTGATCACTGCCTGATGAACACGAGATCAGTGCATGATGAGCCATGTGATCAGTGCCTGATTAGACACGTCATCAGGGCATGCCAAGTCAGGTGATCAGTGCATGATTGCCACGTGATCAGTGCATGCTCAGTCAGGTGATCTGTACTTGATCAGCCACGTGATCAGTGCCTGCTGAGTCACGTGATCAGGGCCTGCTGAGCTGCGTGATTCCTGCCGGCTCATCTGCATGACAATTGCCAGCTGAGCTGCGTGATTCCTGTGGGCTCATCTGCTCGACAATTGCCAGCTGAGCTGCGTGATTCCTGTCGGCTCATCTGCTCGACAATTGCCAGCTGAGCTTGGAGATTCCTGCCTGGTCACCTGCTTGATTATTGCCAGTTGAGCAGAATGATTCGTCACTGCTGAGCTCCATGCTTATTGCCTGCTGATTGCGTGGTTCGTGTCTGCTCAGCTCTTTGAGTATTGCCTCCTGAGGTCCCTGTTCGGGCGCCACATGCCGGGAACCAGCCCCAGCTGATCCAGGGTATTCGAAGGAGAGATGGCCTAGGTGACTATTTATATGCTATTGAGAGAGGTCAAGAATAATAGTATGAGGAGAGCTCCGAAGGAAAATTCGGTGGAGAAAAGCGACTGAGTAGCTTGGTTTAGGCTGGAGACCACTAAAACTTCAAGACAAGAAGTTTGCACCACTTACGTAGGCCGCAGGCACCCTCTCGAATAGCGGAAGGTGCCTCACCCTAGACACCATCTCGAGTGGGTCTTAGCAGCCCAGGCATAATTAGTAAGTGTGGTGGGTTCCGGGCTCCAGATGGAGACTCAGCTGGGAGTTAAAGAGAAGAATGACAAGGAACTTTATGAATTGGAGCTGTAAGTTAACACTTGGACAGAGAGAGCGAGATTGTGGTCGGGGACAGCCCCCAGTGAAATCAGAGGTGAAAGCACAAAGCAATACAGTAGGCAGACTCTGGTTTTTTTTGGGGGGAGATCCTGAAGAATATCCGGGTGGACTCCTGAGGCTGGATCCCGCATTTGCGTATGCCGAGCGTCCTTCCTCATGACCTTTGTCCAGATTGGAATGCCTCACCGTCTTCCGGCACATGATCAGTGCATGCTCAGTCACGTTATCAGTGAAGGACCAGCCACGTGATCACTGAAGGCGCAGTCAGGTGGTCAGTTCCTGATCAGCCACGTGATCAGTGCATGCACAGTCACGTGATTGGTGCATGATAGCAACGTGATCAGTGCGTGCACAGTCCCATGATCAGCGCCTGCCTGTCACTGATCACTGCCTGATAAACACGTGATCAGTGTCGGATCAGCCACATCATCTGTGCTTGCGCAGTCACCTGATCAGTTCATGATATGCAAGTGATCAGTGTGTGCACAGTCCCATGATCAGCGCCTGTCAGTCACTGATCATTGCCTGATAAACACGTGATCAGTGAATGATGAGCCATGTAATCAGTGCCTGATCAGCCACGTCATCAGGGCATGCGCAGTCACGTGATCAGTGCATGATAGCCACGTGATCAGTGCATCAGTCCCATGATCATGTCAGTCACTGATCATTGCCTGAGAAACACGTGATTAGTGCATGATGAGCCACGTCATCAGTGCATGCTGCACGTAATCAGTGCATGATAGCCATGTGATCAGTGCATGCTCAGTCACGTGATCTGCTGATCAGCCACGTGATCAGTGCCTGCAGAGTCATTTGATCAGGGCCTGCTGAGCTCTGTGATTCCTGCCGCTCATCTGCATGACAATTTCCAGCTGAGCTGCGTGATTCCTGTGGGCTCATCTGCTTGACAATTGCCAGCTGAGCTGCGTGATTCCTGCCTGGTCACCTGCTTGATTATTGCCAGTTGAGCAGCATGATTCGTCACTGCTGAGCTCCATGCTTATTGCCTGCTGATTGCGTGGTTCGTGTCTGCTCAGCTCTTTGAGTATTGCCTCCTGAGGTCCCTGTTCGGGCGCCACATGCCGGGAACCAGCCCCAGCTGATCCAGGGTATTCGAAGGAGAGATGGCCTAGGTGACTATTTATATGCTATTGAGAGAGGTCAAGAATAATAGTATGAGGAGAGCTCCAAGGAAAAAAAATTCGTGGAGAAAAGAGACTGAGTAGCTTGGTTTAGGCTGGAGACCACTAAAACTTCAAGACAAGAAGTTTGCACCACTTACGTAGGCCGCAGGCACCCTCTCGAATAGCGGAAGGTGCCTCACCCTAGACACCATCTCGAGTGGGTCTTAGCAGCCCAGGCATAATTAGTAAGTGTGGTGGGTTCCGGGCTCCAGATGGAGACTCAGCTGGGAGTTAAAGAGAAGAATGACAAGGAACTTTATGAATTGGAGCTGTAAGTTAACACTTGGACAGAGAGAGCGAGATTGTGGTCGGGGACAGCCCCCAGTGAAATCAGAGGTGAAAGCACAAAGCAATACAGTAGGCAGACTCTGGTTTTTTTGGGGGAGATGCTGAAGAATATCCGGGTGGACTCCTGAGGCTGGATCCCGCATTTGCGTATGCCGAGCGTCCTTCCTCATGACCTTTGTCCAGATTGGAATGCCTCACCGTCTTCCGGCACATGATCAGTGCATGCTCAGTCACGTTATCAGTGCATGATCAGACACGTGATCACTGACGGCACAGTCACGTGATCAGAGCCTCTCAGTCACGAGATCACCGAATGATAAACACGTGATCAGTGAAGGACCAGCCACGTGATCACTGCAGGCGCAGTCAGGTGGTCAGTTCCTGATCAGCCACGTGATCAGTGCATGCACAGTCACGTGATTGGTGCATGATAGCAACGTGATCAGTGCGTGCACAGTCCCATGATCAGCGCCTGCCTGTCACTGATCACTGCCTGATAAACACGTGATCAGTGTCCGATCAGCCACGTCATCTGTGCTTGCGCAGTCACCTGATCAGTTCATGATATGCAAGTGATCAGTGTGTGCACAGTCCCATGATCAACGCCTGTCAGTCAATGATCATTGCCTGATAAACACGTGATCAGTGAACGATGAGCCTTGTAATCAGTGCCTGATCAGCCACGTCATCAGGGCATGCGCAGTCACGTGATCAGTGCATGATAGCCACGTGATCAGTGCGTGCACAGTCCCATGATCAGCGCCTGTCAGTCACTGATCATTGCCTGAGAAACACGTGATTAGTGCATGATGAGCCATGTCATCAGTGCATGCGCAGTCACGTAATCAGTGCATGATAGCCACGTGATCAGTGCATGCTCAGTCACGTGATCTGTACTTGATCAGCCACGTGATCAGTGCCTGCAGAGTCATTTGATCAGGGCCTGCTGAGCTGCGTGATTCCTGCCGGCTCATCTGCATGACAATTGCCAGCTGAGCTGCGTGATTCCTGTGGGCTCATCTGCTTGACAATTGCCAGCTGAGCTGCGTGATTCCTGCCTGGTCACCTGTTTGATTATTGCCAGTTGAGCAGCATGATTCGTCACTGCTGAGCTCCATGCTTATTGCCTGCTGATTGCGTGGTTCGTGTCTGCTCAGCTCTTTGAGTATTGCCTCCTGAGGTCCCTGTTCGGGCGCCACCTGCCGGGGACCAGCCCCAGCTGATCCAGGGTATTCGAAGGAGAGATGGCCTAGGCGACTATTTATATGCTAATCAGAGATGTCAAGAATAATAGTATGAGGAGATCTCAGTAGGAAAATTCGGTGGAGAAAAGAGACTGAGTAGCTTGGTTTACACGGGAGACCAACCAAACTTCAAGACAAGAAGTTTGCACCACTTCCGTAGGCCGCAGGCGCCCTCTCAAATAGCGCAAGGTGCATCACCCTAGACACCTTCTCCAGTGGGTCTTAGCAGCCCAGGCATAATTACTAAGCGTGGTGGGTTCCGCGCTCCAGATGGAGACTCAGCTGGAAGTTAAAGTGAAGAATGACAAGGAACTTTATGAATTGGAGCTGTAAGTTATATCTTGGACAGAGAGAGCGAGATGGTGGTGGAGGACAGCCCCCAGTGAAATCAGAGGTGAGAGCACAAAGCACTACAGTAGGCAGACTCTGTTTTTTTGGGGGGGGAGTTGCTCGAGAATATCTGGGTGGACTCCTGAGGTTCGATCCCTCATTTGCGTATGCCGAGCCTCTTTCCTCATCATCTTTGTCCAGAGTGGAATGCCTCCCCGGCTCCCGGCACATGATCAGTGCATGCTCAGTCACGATATCAGTGCATGATCAGCCACGTGATCACTGACGGCACAGTCACGTGATCAGCGCCTCTCAGTCACGTGATCACCATATGATAAACACGTGATCAGTGAAGGACCAGCCACGTGATCACTGCATGCTCAGTCAGGTGGTCAGCTCCTGATCAGCCAGGTGATCAGTGCGTGCACAGTCCCATGATCAGCGCCTGTCAGTCACTGATCACTGCCTGATAAACACGTGATCAGTGCCCGATCAGCCACGTCATCAGTGTATGCGCAGTCACGTGATCAGTGCATGATAGCCACGTGATAAGTGCATGCACAGTCCCATGATCAGCGCCTGTCAGTCACTGATCATTGCCTGAGAAACACGTGATCAGTGCATGATGAGCCATGTGATCAGTGCATGCTCAGTCAAGTGATCTGTACTTGATCAGCCACGTGATCAGTGCCTGCAGAGTCACGTGATCAGGGCCTGCTGAGCTGCGTGATTCCTGCCGGCTCATCTGCATGACAATTGCCAGCTGAGCTGCGTGACTCCTGTGGGCTCATCTGCTTGACAATTGCCAGCTGAGCTGCGTGATTCCTGCCTGGTCACCTGCTTGATTATTGCCAGTTGAGCAGCATGATTCGTCACTGCTGAGCTCCATGCTTATTGCCTGCTGATTGCGTGGTTCGTGTCTGCTCAGCTCTTTGAGTATTGCCTCCTGAGGTCCCTGTTCGGGCGCCACCTGCCGGGGACCAGCCCCAGCTGATCCAGGGTATTCGAAGGAGAGATGGCCTAGGCGACTATTTATATGCTAATCAGAGATGTCAAGAATAATAGTATGAAGAGAGCTCAGTAGAAAAATGCGGTGGAGAAAAGAGACTGAGTAGCTTGGTTTACGCGGGAGACCAATCAAACTTCAAGACAAGAAGTTTGCACCACTAACGTAGGCCGCAGGCGCCCTCTCGAATAGCGGAAGGTGCCTCACCCTAGACACCTTCTCGAGTGGGTCTTAGCAGCCCAGGCATAATTAGTAAGCGTGGTGGGTTCCGCGCTCCAGATGGAGTCTCAGCTGGGATTTAAAGAGAAGAATGACAAGGAACTTTATGAATTGGAGCTGTAAGTTAACTCTTTGACAGAGAGAGCGAGATGGTGGTGGGGGACAGCCCCCAGTGAAATCAGAGGTGAGAGCACAAAGGAATACAGTAGGCAGACTCTGGTTTTTTTGGGGGGCAGAACCTCGAGAATCCGGGTGGACTCCTGAGGCTTGATCCCACATTTGCGAATGCCGAGCCTCCTTCCTCATGACCTTTGTCCAGAGTAGAATGCCTCCCCGTGCTCCCGGCACATGATCAGTGCATGCTCAGTCACATTCTCAGTGCATGATCAGACACGTGATCACTGACGGCACAGTCACGTGGTCAGAGCCTCTCAGTCACGAGATCACCCTTTGATAAACACGTGATCAGTGAAGGACCAGCCACGTGATCACTACAGTCGCAGTCAGGTGGTCAGTTCCTGATCAGCCACGTGATCAGTGCATGCCCAGTCACGTGATCGGTGCAAGATAGCCACGTGATCACTGCGTGCACAGTCCCATGATCAGCGCCTGCAGTCATTGATCACTGCCTGATAAACTCGTGATCAGTGTCCGATCAGCCACGTCATCTGTGCTTGCGCAGTCACCAGATCAGTTCATGATATGCAAGTGATCAGTGTGTGCACAGTCCCATGATCAGCGCCTGTCAGTCAATGATCATTGCCTGATAAACACGTGATCAGTGCATGGTGAGCCATGTAATCAGTGCCTGATCAACCACGTCATTAGGGCATGCGCAATCACGTGATCAGTGCATGATAGCAACGTGATCAGTGCGTGCCCAGTCCCATGATCAGCGACTGTCAGTCACTGATCATTGCCTGAGAAACATGTGATCAGTGCATGATAGCAACGTGATCAGTACGTGCACAGTCCCATGATCAGCGCCTGTCAGTCACTGATCACTGCCTGATGAACACGAGATCAGTGCATGATGAGCCATGTGATCAGTGCCTGATCAGACACGTCATCAGGGCATGCGAAGTCACGTGATCAGTGCATGATTGCCACGTGATCAGTGCATGCTCAGTCAGGTGATCTGTACTTGATCAGCCACGTGATCAGTGCCTGCTGAGTCACGTGATCAGGGCCTGCTGAGCTGCGTGATTCCTGCCGGCTCATCTGCATGACAATTGCCAGCTGAGCTGCGTGATTCCTGTGGGCTCATCTGCTCGACAATTGCCAGCTGAGCTGCGAGATTCCTGCCTGGTCACCTGCTTGATTATTGCCAGTTGAGCAGCATGATTCGTCACTGCTGAGCTCCATGCTTATTGCCTGCTGATTGCGTGGTTCGTGTCTGCTCAGCTCTTTGAGTATTGCCTCCTGAGGTCCCTGTTCGGGCGCCACATGCCGGGAACCAGCCCCAGCTGATCCAGGGTATTCGAAGGAGAGATGGCCTAGGTGACTATTTATATGCTATTGAGAGAGGTCAAGAATAATAGTATGAGGAGAGCTCCGAAGGAAAATTCGGTGGAGAAAAGAGACTGAGTAGCTTGGTTTAGGCTGGAGACCACTAAAACTTCAAGACAAGAAGTTTGCACCACTTACGTAGGCCGCAGGCACCCTCTCGAATAGCGGAAGGTGCCTCACCCTAGACACCATCTCGAGTGGGTCTTAGCAGCCCAGGCATAATTAGTAAGTGTGGTGGGTTCCGCGCTCCAGATGGAGACTCAGCTGGGAGTTAAAGAGAAGAATGACAAGGAACTTTATGAATTGGAGCTGTAAGTTAACACTTGGACAGAGAGAGCGAGATTGTGGTCGGGGACAGCCCCCAGTGAAATCAGAGGTGAAAGCACAAAGCAATACAGTAGGCAGACTCTGGTTTTTTGGGGGGGGAGATGCTGAAGAATATCCGGGTGGACTCCTGAGGCTCGATCCCGCATTTGCGTATGCCGAGCGTCCTTCCTCATGATCTTTGTCCAGAGTGGAATGCCTCCCCGTCTCCCGGCACATGATCAGTGCATGCTCAGTCACGTTATCAGTGCATGATCAGACACGTGATCACTGACGGCACAGTCACGTGATCAGAGCCTCTCAGTTACGAGATCACCGAATGATAAACACGTGATCAGTGAAGGACCAGCCACGTGATCACTGAAGGCGCAGTCAGGTGGTCAGTTCCTGATCAGCCACGTGATCAGTGCATGCACAGTCACGTGATCGGTGCATGATAGCAACGTGATCAGTGCGTGCACAGTCCCATGATCAGCGCCTGCCTTTCACTGATCACTGCCTGATAAACACGCGATCAGTGTCCGATCAGCCACGTCATCTGTGCTTGCGCAGTCACCTGATCAGTTCATGATATGCAAGTGATCAGTGTGTGCACAGTCCCATGATCAACGCCTGTCAGTCAATGATCATTGCCTGATAAACACGTGATCAGTGAACGATGAGCCTTGTAATCAGTGCCTGATCAGCCACGTCATCAGGGCATGCGCAGTCACGTGATCAGTGCATGATAGCCACGTGATCAGTGCGTGCACAGTCCCATGATCAGCGCCTGTCAGTCACTGATCATTGCCTGAGAAACACGTGATCAGTGCATGATGAGCCATGTCATCAGTGCATGCCAGTCACGTGATCAGTGCATCAGCCGTGATCAGTGCATGCTCAGTCAGGTGATCTGTACTGATCAGCCATCTGTGATCAGTGCCTGCAGAATCACGTGATCAGGGCCTGCTGAGCTGCGTGATTCCTGCCGGCTCATCTGCATGACAATTGCCAGCTGAGCTGCGTGATTCCTGTGGGCTCATCTGCTTGACAATTGCCAGCTGAGCTGCGTGATTCCTGCCTGGTCACCTGTTTGATTATTGCCAGTTGAGCAGCATGATTCGTCACTGCTGAGCTCCATGCTTATTGCCTGCTGATTGCGTGGTTCGTGTCTGCTCAGCTCTTTGAGTATTGCCTCCTGAGGTCCCTGTTCGGGCGCCACATGCTGGGAACCAGCCCCAGCTGATCCAGGGTATTCGAAGGAGAGATGGCCTAGGTGACTATTTATATGCTAATCAGAGATGTCAAGAATAATAGTATGAAGAGAGCTCAGTAGAAAAATGCGGTGGAGAAAAGAGACTGAGTAGCTTGGTTTACGCTGGAGACCACTAAAACTTCAAGACAAGAAGTTTGCACCACTAACGTAGGCCGCAGGCGCCCTCGCGAATAGCGGAAGGTGCCTCACCCTAGACACCTTCTGGAGTGGGTTTTAGCAGCCCAGGCATAATTAGTAAGCGTGGTGGGTTCCGCGCTCCAGATGGAGTCTCAGCTGGGATTTAAAGAGAAGAATGACAAGGAACTTTATGAATTGGAGCTGTAAGTTAACTCTTTGATAGAGAGAGCGAGATTGTAGTGTGGGACAGCCCCCAGTGAAATCAGAGGTGAGAGCACAAAGCAATACAGTAGGCAGACCCTGGTTTTTTAGGGGGGGAGAGATGCTCGAGAATATCCGGGTGGACTCCTGGGGCTCGATCCCGCATTTGCGTAAGCCGAGCCTCCTTCCTCATGACCTTTGTCCAGAGTGGAATGCCTCCCCGGCTCCCGGCACATGATCAGTGCATGCTCAGTGACGATATCAGTGCATGATCAGCCACGTGATCGCTGCATGCGCAGTCAGGTGGTCAGTTCCTGATCAGCCACGTGATCAGTACGTGCACAGTCCCATGTTCAGCGCCTGTCAGTCACTGATCACTGCCTGATAAACACGTGATCAGTGCCCGATCAGCCACGTCATCAGTGCATGGGCAGTCATCTGATCACTGCATGATAGCCAAGTGATCAGTGTGTGCATAGTCCCATGATCAGCGCCTGTCAGTCACTGATCACTGCCTGATGAACACGAGATCAGTGCATGATGAGCCATGTGATCAGTGCCTGATCACACACGTCATCAGGGCATGCGAAGTCACGTGATCAGTGCATGATTGCCACGTGATCAATGCATGCTCAGTCAGGTGATCTGTACTTGATCAACCACGTGATCAGTGCCTGCAGAGTCACGTGATCAGGGCCTGCTGAGCTGCGTGATTCCTGCCGGCTCATCTGCATGACAATTGCCAGCTGAGCTGCGTGATTCCTGTCGGCTCATCTGCTCGACAATTGCCAGCTGAGCTGCGTGATTCCTGCCTGGTCACCTGCTTGATTATTGCCAGTTGAGCAGCATGATTCGTCACTGCTGAGCTCCATGCTTATTGCCTGCTGATTGCGTGGTTCGTGTCTGCTCAGCTCTTTGAGTATTGCCTCCTGAGGTCCCTGTTCGGGCGCCACATGCCGGGAACCAGCCCCAGCTGATCCAGGGTATTCGAAGGAGAGATGGCCTAGGTGACTATTTATATGCTATTGAGAGAGGTCAAGAATAATAGTATGAGGAGAGCTCTGAAGGAAAATTCGGTGGAGAAAAGATACTGAGTAGCTTGGTTTAGGCTGGGGACCACTAAAACTTCAAGACAAGAAGTTTGCACCACTAACGTAGGCCGCAGGCACCCTCTCGAATAGCGGAAGGTGCCTCACCCTAGACACCATCTCGAGTGGATCTTAGCAGCCCAGGCATAATTAGTAAGTGTGGTGGGTTCCGCGCTCCAGATGGAGACTCAGCTGGGAGTTAAAGAGAAGAATGACAAGGAACTTTATGAATTGGAGGTTTAAGTTAACTCTTTGACAGAGAGAGCGAGATGGTGGTGAGGGACAGCCCCAGTGAAATCAGAGGTGAGAGCACAAAGCAATACAGTAGGCAGACTCTGGTTTTTTTGTGGAGGAAATGCTGGAGAATATCCGGTGAACTCCTGAGGCTCGATCCGCATTTGCGTATGCCGAGCCAGCTCCTTCCTCATGACCTTTGTCCAGAGTGGAATGCCTCCACGGCTCGGCACATGATCAGTGCATGCTCAGTCACGATATCAGTGCATGATCAACCACGTGATCACTGACCGCACAGTCACGTGATCAGCGCCTTTCAGTGACGTGATCACCGTATGATAAACACGTGATCAGTGAACGACCAGCCACGTGATCACTGTATGGGCAGTCAGTTGGTCAGTTCCTGATCAGCCACGTGATCAGTGCATGCACAGTCCCATGATCAGCGCCTGTCAGTCACTGATCACTGCCTGATATACACTTGATCAGTGCCCAATCAGCCACGCATGAGCAGTGCATGATAGCCACGTGATCAGTGCATGATCAGTCACGCGATCAGTACTTGATCAGTCACGTGAACAGTGCATGATCATTTACGTGATCTGTGCATGATGAGTCACGTGACCAGTATCTGGTAGCTCCGTGATCATTGCATGACCAGCCACGTGAGCAGTGCATGATAGCCACCTGATGTTTGCATGATCAGTTATGTGAGCAGAGTATGATCAGCCACGTGATCAGTGCATGGTCAGACACGTGAACAGTGTATGATCAGCCACGTGATCAGTGCATGATATCCAAGTGATCAGTGCATGATCAGTCACGTGACAGGTGTATGATCAGCCAGGTGAACAGTGCATGTTCAGCCACAAGATCAGTGCATGATAGCCACGTGATCAGTGCATGATCATTTACGTGAGCAGTGTATGATCAGCCACGTGATCAGTGCATGGTCAGACACGTGAACAGTGTATGATCAGCCACGTGATCAGTGCATGATATCCAAGTGATCAGTGCATGATCAATCACGTGATCAGTGTATGATCAGCCACGTGAACAGTGCATGCTCAGTCTCGTGATCAGGGCCTGCTGAGCTGGGTGATTACTGTCTGCTCATCTGCTTGACAATTGCCAGCTGAGCTGCACGATTCCTGCCTGTCATCTGCTTGACAATTGCCAGCTGTGCTGCGTAAATTCCTGCCTGCTCAGCTGCTTGATTATTGCCAGCTGAGCAGCATGATTCCTCACAGCTGAGTTCCATGATTATTGCCTGCTGACTGTTTGATTCGTGCATACTCAGCTCTTTGTTTATTGCCTCCAGAGGCACATGATCAGTGTATGATAGCAAACATGATCAGCGCATGATCAGTCACATGATCAGCGCCATTAAGTCACGTGATCACTACATGATAGTCATGTGATCAGTCCATGCTCAGTCACGGTATCAGTGCATGATCAGCCACGTGATCAGTGCATGATTGCCACCTGATCATTGCATGATAGCCACGTGATAAGTGCATGATCAGCCAGGTGATCAGTGCATGATAGCTACGTGATCAGTTCATGATTAGTCACGTGATCTGTGCATGACCAGGCAGGTGATCAGTGTATGATGAGCCACGTGAACAGTGCATGATAGCCATGTGATCAGTGCATGATCCGTCACCTGATGGGTGTATG
The DNA here is from genome assembly GCF_027580195.1 of Bos mutus. NCBI lineage: Eukaryota > Metazoa > Chordata > Mammalia > Artiodactyla > Bovidae > Bos > Bos mutus. The sequence goes on along the minus strand of NW_027219808.1, from coordinate 51,611 downwards.
ATCAGTCACGTTACCGGTACATGGTAGCTACATGTTCATTGCATGATCAGCCACGTGAGTAGTGCATGATCAGTCACGTGATCAGTGCATGATCAGCCACGTAATCTGTGCATGACCAGGCACGTGATCAGTGTATGACCATCCAAGTGGTCAGTGCATGACAGCCACGTGATCAGTGCATGATCAGTCACGTGATCAGTGCATGATCAGTCACGTGATCATAAGTGTGCATGATCAGCCACGTGATCAGTGCATGATCAGTCATGTAATCAATGCATGATAGCGTCGTGATCAGTGCATGATCAGATCCCGATGATCAGTGTATGATCAGCCACGTGATCAGTGCATGATAGCCACGTGATCAGTGCATGATCAGTCACGTGATCAGTGTGTGATTAGCCACGCCACGGAACAGTGCATGATCAGTCACGTGATCAGTGCCTGCTGAGCTGCGTGATTACTGTCTGCTCATCTGCTTGACAATTGCCAGCTGAGCTGCATGATTCCTGCCTGTCATCTGCTTGAGAATGCATGCCAGCTGTGCTGATCAAATTCCTGCCTGCTCAGCTGCGTGATTATTGCCAGATGAGCAGCATGATTCCTCACAGCTGAGTTCCATGATTATTGCCTGCTGACTGTCTGATTCGCACCTACTCAGCTCTTTGTTTATTGCCTCCAGAGGCACATGATCAGTGTATGATAGCAAACATGATCAGCGCATGATCAGTCACATGATCAGCGCCATTAAGTCACGTGATCACTACATGATAGTCATGTGATCAGTCCATGCTCAGTCACGGTGATCAGTGCATGATCAGCCACGTGATCAGTGCATGATAGCCACGTGATCAGTGCATGATAGCCACGTGATCAGTGCATGATCAGCCAGGTGATCAGTGCATGATCAGTGCATGATTCTTCGTGATCAGTGCAGAATATGATCAGCCACTTCATCAGTGCATGATAGCCACGTGATCACTCAGTGCATGATCTGTCACATGATCAGTGTATGATCATCCACGTGATCAGTGCGCATGATCAGTCCACGTGATCAGTGCATGATATAGATGTGATCAGTGCATGATCAGTCACGTGATCAGTGCATGATCAACCACGTGTGATCAGTGCATGATCAGCCACGGTAATGCAGTGCATGATAGCCAGATGATCAGTGCATGATCAGTCATGATCAGTGCATGATCAGTCACGTGATCAGTGCATGATCAGTCACGTGATCAGTGCATGATCAGTCAGTGATCGTGATCAGTGCATGATCAGTCACGTGATCAGTGCATGATCAACCACGTGATCAGTGCCCGATCAGCCACGTGATCAGTGCATGATCAGCCAGATGATCAGTGCATGATCAGTCACGTGATCAGTGCATGATCAGTCCGTGATCAGTGCATGATCAGTCACGTGATCAGTGCATGATCAGTCACGTGATCAGATGATCATCCACGTGATCAGTGCATGTGGAATCATGTAATCAATGCATGATAGCGCCGTGATCAGTGCATGATCAGTCCGTGATGAGTGTATGATCAGCCACGTGATCAGTGCAAGATAGCTACGTGATCAGTGCATGATCAGTCACGTGATCAGTGCATGATCAGCCACGTGATCAGTGCATGATCAGCCACGTGATCAGTGCATGACAGTTACGTGATCAGTGCATGATCAATCACGTGATCAGTGCATGAGAGCCACGTGATCAGTGCATGATCAGTCACGTGATAGGTGTGTGATCAGCCACGTGAACAGTGCATGTTCAGTCACGTGATCAGGGCCTGCTGAGCTGCGTGATTACTGTCTGCTCATCTGCTTGACAATTGCCAGCTGAGCTGCACGATTCCTGCCTGTCATCTCCTTGACAATTGCCACCTGTGCTGCGTAATTCCTGCCTGCTCATCTACTGCATTATTGCCAGCTGAGCAGCATGATTTCTCAGAGCTGAGTTCCATGATTATTGCCTGCTGACTGATTCCTGCCTACTCAGCTCTTTGTTCATTGCCTCCAGAGGCACATGATCAGTGTATGACACCAAACATGATCAGCACATGATCAGTCACGCGATCAATGCATGATAAGCCAGGTGATCAGTGCATGATCAATTATGTGATCAGTGCATGATCAGTCATGTGACCAGTACATGATAGCTGCGTGATCATTGCATGATCAGCCACGTGAGCCACAGTGCATGATGATCAGCCACGTGATCAGTGCATGATCAGTCACGTGATCAGTGCATGATCAGTCACGTGATCAGTGCATGATCAGCCACGTGATCAGTGCATGATCAGCGTGATCAGTGATCAGTGCATCAGATCAGTCACGTGACTAGTGCATGATCAGCTACGTGATCAGTGCATGATCAGCCACGTGATCAGTGCATGATAGCCACGTGATCAGTGCATGATCAGTCACGTGATCAGTGCATGATCAGTCACGTGATCAGTGCATGATCAATTACGTGATCATTGCATGATCAGTCACGTGATCAGTACATGATCAGCTCGTGATCATTGCATGATCAGCCACGTGATCAGTGCATGATAGCCACGTGATCAGTGCATGATCAGCCACGTGACGTGAGCAGTGTCATGATCAGTCACGTGATCAGTGCATGATCAGTCACGTGATCAGTGTATGATCAGCCACGTGATCAGTGCATGATCAGCTACGTGATCAGTGCATGATTAGTCACGTGATCAGTGCATGATCAGCCACGTGATCAGTGCATGATCAGCCACGTGATCAGTGAATGATCAGCCACGTGATCAGTGCATGATTAGTCACGTGATCAGTGCATGATCAGCCACGTGATCAGTGTATGATCAGCAACGATCAGTGCATGATCAGCCACGTGATCAGTGCATGATCAGTCACGTGATCAGTGCGTGATCAGTCACGTGATCAGTGCATGATCAGCCACGTGATCAGTGCATGATCAGTACGTGATCAGTGCATGATCAGTCACGTGATCAGTCCATGGTCAGCCACGTGATCAGTGCATGATCAGCCACGTGATCAGTGCATGATAGCCACGTGATCAGTGCATGATCAGTCACGCGATCAGTACTGATCAGTCACGTGAACAGTGCATGATCATTTACGTGATCAGTGCATGATCAGTCACGTGACCAGTATCTGATCAGTCCGTGATCAGTGCATGACCAGCCACGTGAGCAGTGCATGATAGCCACGTGATGTTTGCATGATCAGTTACGTGATCAGAGTATGATCAGCCACGTGATCAGTGCATGATCAGCCACGTGAACAGTGTATGATCAGCCACGTGATCAGTGCATGATAGCCACGTGATCAGTGCATGATCAGTCACGTGATCAGTGTGCATGATCAGCCAGGTGAACAGTGCATGTTCAGCCACAAGATCAGTGCATGATCAGCCACGTGATCAGTGCATGATCAGCCACGTGATCAGTGTATGATCAGCCACGTGATCAGTGCATGATCAGACACGTGATCAGTGTGCATGATCAGCCACGTGATCAGTGCATGATCATCCACGTGATCAGTGCATGATCAATCACGATCATCAGTGTATGATCAGTGCATGATCAATCACGTGATCAGTGTATGATCAGCCACGTGAACAGTGCATGCTCAGTCACGTGATCAGGGCCTGCTGAGCTGCGTGATTACTGTCTGCTCATCTGCCGTGACAATTGCCAGCTGAGCTGCACGATTCCTGCCTGTCATCTGCTTGACAATTGCCAGCTGTGCTGTGTAATTCCTGCCTGCTCAGCTGCTTGATTATTGCCAGCTGAGCAGCATGATTCCTCACAGCTGAGTTCCATGATTATTGCCTGCTGACTGTTTGATTCGTGCATACTCAGCTCTTTGTTTATTGCCTCCAGAGGCACATGATCAGTGTATGATAGCAAACATGATCAGCGCATGATCAGTCACATGATCAGCGCCATTAAGTCACGTGATCACTACATGATAGTCATGTGATCAGTCCATGCTCAGTCACGGTATCAGTGCATGATCAGCCACGTGATCAGTGCATGATCAGCCACGTGATCATTGCATGATAGCCACGTGATCAGTGCATGATCAGCCAGGTGATCAGTGCATGATCAGCTCGTGATCAGTTCATGATTAGTCACGTGATCTGTGCATGACCAGGCAGGTGATCAGTGTATGATGATCAGCCACGTGAACAGTGCATGATAGCCACGTGATCAGTGCATGATCAGTCACCTGATGGGTGTATGATCAGTCACGTGATCGGTACATGATCAGCTACGTGATCATTGCATGATCAGCCACGTGATCAGTGCATGATCAGTCACGTGATCAGTGCATGATCAGCCACGTGATCAGTGCATGACCAGTCACGTGATCAGTGTGATCATGACCAGCCACGTGATCAGTGCATGATCAGCCACGTGATCAGTGCATGATGAGCCACGTGATCAGTGCATGATCAGTCCACGTGATCAGTGCATGATCAGTCACGTGATCAGTGTATGATCATCCACGTGATCAGTGCATGATCAGTCATGTAATCAATGCATGATCAGCGCACGTGATCAGTGCATGATCAGTCCCGTGATCAGTGTATGATCAGCCACGTGATCAGTGCAAGATAGCTACGTGATCAGTGCATGATCAGTCACGTGATCAGTGCATGATCAGCCACGTGATCAGTGCATGATCAGCCACGTGATCAGTGCATGATCAGTTTCGTGATCAGTGCATGATCAATCACGTGATCAGTGCATGATCAGCCACGTGATCAGTGCATGATCAGTCACGTGATCAGTGTGTGATCAGCCACGTGAACAGTGCATGATCAGTCACGTGATCAGGGCCTGCTGAGCTGCGTGATTACTGTCTGCTCATCTGCGTGATCATTGCCAGCTGAGCTGCACGATTCCTGCCTGTCATCTGCTTGAGAATTGCCAGCTGTGCTGCGTGATCAGTGCCTGCTCAGCTGCTTGATTATCAGCCAGCTGATCAGCATGATTCCACGTGACAGCTGAGTTCCATGATTATTGCCTGATGACTGTCTGATCAGTGCCTACTCAGCTCTTTGTTTATTGCCTGATCAGGCACGTGATCAGTGTATGATAGCAAACATGATCAGTGCATGATCAGTCACGTGATCAGCGCATGATCAGTCACGTGATCACTGCATGATAGTCATGTGATCAGTCCATGATCAGTCACGGTATCAGTGCATGATCAGCCACGTGATCAGTGCATGATAGCCACGTGATCATTGCATGATCAGCACGTGATCAGTGCATGATCAGCCAGGTGATCAGTGCATGATCAGCTTTCGTGATCAGTGCATGATCAGCCACGTGATCAGTGCATGATCAGCCACGTGATCAGTGCATGATCAGTCACAGTGCATGATCATCCACGTGATCAGTGCATGATCATCCACGTGATCAGTGCATGATCAGTCACGTGATCAGTGCATGATCAGCCACGTGATCAGTGCATGATCAGTCACGTGATCAGTGCATGATCAGCCACGTGATCAGTGCATGATCAGCCAGGTGATCAGTGCATGATCAGCCAGATGATCAGTGCATTATCAGTCACGTGATCAGTGCATGATCAGTCACGTGATCAGTGCATGATCAGCCACGTGATCAGTGCATGATCAGATCAGTGTGATCAGATCAGCATGATCAGTCACGTGATCAGTGCATGATCATCCACGTGATCAGTGCATGATCAATCATGTAATCAATGCATGATAGCGCCATGATCAGTGCATGATCAGTCCGGTGATGAGTGTATGATCAGCCACGTGATCAGTGCAAGATAGCTACGTGATCAGTGCATGATCAGTCACATGATCAGTGCATGATCAGCCACGTCATCATTGCATGATAGCCACGTAATCAGTGTATACAATTACGTGATCAGTGCATGCGCAATCATGTGATCAGCGCATGATCAGCCACGTGATCAGTGCATGATCAGTCACGTGATCAGTGTATGATCAGCCACGTGAACAGTGCATGCTCAGTCACGTGATCAGGGCCTGCTGAGCTGCGTGATTACTGTCTGCTCATCTGCTTGACAATTGCCAGCTGAGCTGCACGATTCCTGCCTGTCATCTCCTTGACAATTGCCACCTGTGCTGCGTAATTCCTGCCTGCTCATCTACTTGATTATTGCCAGCTGAGCAGCATGATTTCTCAGAGCTGAGTTCCATGATTATGATGCCTGCTGACTGATTCCTGCCTACTCAGCTCTTGTGTTCATTGCCTGATCAGGCACATGATCAGTGTATGACACCAAACATGATCAGCACATGATCAGTCACATGATCAATGCATGATAAGCCAGGTGATCAGTGCATGATCAATTATGTGATCAGTGCATGATCAGTCATGTGACCAGTACATGGTAGCTGCGTGATCATTGCATGATCAGCCACGTGAGCAGTGCATGATAGCCACGTGATCAGTGCAAGATCAGTCACGTGATCAGTGCATGATCAGTCACGTGATCAGTGCATGATCAGCCACGTGATCAGTGCATGATCAGCCACGTGATCAGTGCATGATCATCAGTCATCAGTGACTAGTGATCATGGTAGCTCACGTGATCATTGTATGATCAGCCACGTGATCAGTGCATGATAGCCACGTGATCAGTGCATGATCAGTCACGTGATCAGTGCATGATCAGCCACGTGACCATTGCATGATCAGTCACGTGATCAGTGCATGATCAGCTACGTGATCATTGCAGGATCAGCCATGTGATCACTGCATGATAGACACGTGATCAGTGCATGATCAGCTACGTGAGCAGTGCATGATCATCCACGTGATCAGTGCATGATCAGACACGTGATCAGTGTGATAATCAGCCACGTGATCAGTGCATGATACCTACGTGATCAGTGCATGATTAGTCACGATCAGTCACGTGATCAGTGACAGGCACGTGATCAGTGCATGATATCCACGTGATCAGTGCATGATCAGCCACGTGATCAGTGCATTATCAGTCACGTGATCAGTGCATGACCAGGCACATGAACAGTGTATGATCAGCAACGTGATCAGTGCATTATAGCCACGAGATCAGTGCATGATCAGTCAAGTGATCAGTGCGTGAACAGTCACGTGATCAGTGCATGATGAGCCACGTGATCAGTGCAGGATCAATTACGTGATCAGTGCATGATCAGTCACGTGACCAGTCCATGGTTGCTACGTGATCATTGCATGATCAGCCACGTGAGCAGTGCATGATAGCCACGTGATCAGTGCATGATCAGTCACGTGATCAGTACATGATCAGTCACGTGAACAGTGCATGATCATTTACGTGATCTGTGCATGATGAGTCACGTGACCAGTATCTGGTAGCTCCGTGATCAGTGCATGACCAGCCACGTGATCAGTGCATGATAGCCACCTGATCAGTGCATGATCAGTTATGTGAGCAGTGTATGATCAGCCACGTGATCAGTGCATGATCAGACACGTGAACAGTGTATGATCAGCCACGTGATCAGTGCATGATATCCACGTGATCAGTGCATGATCAGTCACGTGACAGTGTATGATCAGCCAGGTGAACAGTGCATGATCAGCCACGTGATCAGTGCATGATAGCCACGTGATCAGTGCATGATCATTTACGTGAGCAGTGTATGATCAGCCACGTGCGTGATCAGTGCATGGTCAGACACGTGAACAGTGTATGATCAGCCACGTGATCAGTGCATGATATCCAAGTGATCAGTGCATGATCAATCACGTGATCAGTGTATGATCAGCCACGTGAACAGTGCATGCTCAGTCACGTGATCAGGCCTGCTGAGCTGGGTGATTACTGTCTGCTCATCTGCTTGACAATTGCCAGCTGAGCTGCACGATTCCTGCCTGTCATCTGCTTGACAATTGCCAGCTGTGCTGCGAATTCCCTGCCTGCTCAGCTGCTTGATTATTGCCAGCTGAGCAGCATGATTCCTCACAGCTGAGTTCCATGATTATTGCCTGCTGACTGTTTGATTCGTGCCTACTCAGCTCTTTGTTTATTGCCTCCAGAGGCACATGATCAGTGTATGATAGCAAACATGATCAGCGCATGATCAGTCACATGATCAGCGCCATTAAGTCACGTGATCACTACATGATAGTCATGTGATCAGTCCATGCTCAGTCACGGTATCAGTGCATGATCAGCCACGTGATCAGTGCATGATTGCCACGTGATCATTGCATGATAGCCACGTGATCAGTGCATGATCAGCCAGGTGATCAGTGCATGATAGCTACGTGATCAGTTCATGATTAGTCACGTGATCTGTGCATGACCAGGCAGGTGATCAGTGTATGATCAGCCACGTGAACAGTGCATGATAGCCACGTGATCAGTGCATGATCAGTCACATGATCACTGTGTGATCAGTCACGTGATCAGTGCATGGTCAGCATGCTGAGCAGTGCATGTTCAGCCACATGATCAGCCACGTGAGTAGTGCATGATCAGTCACGTGATCAGTGCATGATCAGCCACGTAATCTGTGCATGACCAGGCACGTGATCAGTGTATGACCATCCAAGTGATCAGTGCATGACAGCCACGTGATCAGTGCATGATCAGTCACGTGATCAGTGCATGAGCAGTCACGTAATCAGTGTATGATCATCCACGTGATCAGTGCATGTGGAGTCATGTAATCAATGCATGATAGCGTCGAGATCAGTGCATGATCAGTCCCGTGATCAGAGTGTGATCAGCCACGTGATCAGTGCAAGATAGCTACGTGATCAGTGCATGATCAGTCACATGATCAGTGCATGATCAGCCACGTCATCAGTGCATGATAGCCACGTGATCAGTGCATACAGGTTCGTGATCAGTGCATGAGCAATCACGTGATCAGTGCATGAGAGCCACGTGATCAGTGCATGATCAGTCACGTGATAGGTGTGTGATTAGCCACGGGAACAGTGCATGCTCAGTCACGTGATCAGGGCCTGCTGAGCTGCGTGATTACTGTCTGCTCATCTGCTTGACAATTGCCAGCTGAGCTGCACGATTCCTGCCTGTCATCTGCTTGACAATTGCCAGCTGTGCTGCGTAAATTCCTGCCTGCTCAGCTGCTTGATTATTGTCAGCTGAGCAGCATGATTCCTCACAGCTGAGTTCCATGATTATTGCCTGCTGACTGTCTGATTCGTACCTACTCAGCTCTTTGTTTATTGCCTCCAGAGGCACATGATCAGTGTATGATAGCAAACATGATCAGCGCATGATCAGTCACATGATCAGCGCCATTAAGTCACGTGATCACTACATGATAGTCATGTGATCAGTCCATGCTCAGTCACGGTATCAGTGCATGATCAGCCACGTGATCAGTGCATGATAGCCACGTGATCATTGCATGATAGCCACGTGATCAGTGCATGATCAGCCAGGTGATCAGTGCATGATAGCTACGTGATCAGTTCATGATTAGTCACGTGATCTGTGCATGACCAGGCAGGTGATCAGTGCATGATAGCCACGTGATCAGTGCATGATAGCCACGTGATCAGTGCATGATCAGTCACCTGATGGGTGTATGATCAGTCACGTGACCGGTACATGGTAGCTACATGATCATTGCATGATCAGCCAGGTGAGTAGTGCATGATCAGCCACGTGATCAGTGCATGATCAGTAACATGATCAGTGCATGATCAGTCACGTGATCAGTGCATGATCAGTCATGTGACAGTACATGGTAGCTACGTGATCATTGCATGATCAGCCACGTGAGTAGTGCCTGATAGCCACGAGATCAGTGCATGATCAGCCACATGATCAGTGCATGATCAGTCACGTGATCAGTGCATGATCAGTCACGTGACCAGTACATGGTAGCTACGTGATCATTGCATGATCAGCCAGGTGAGTAGTGCATGATAGCCACGTGATCAGTGCATGATCAGCCACATGATCAGTGCATGATCAGTCACGTGATCAGTGCATGATCAGTCACGTGACCAGTACATGGTAGCTACGTGATCATTGCATGATCAGCCACGTGAGTAGTGCCTGATAGCCACGTGATCAGTGTATGATCAGGCACCTGATCAGTGCATGATAGCCAGGTTATCACTACATGACCAGTTACGTGATTAGTGCATGTGCAGTCACATGATCAGTGCATGATAGTCACGTGATAAGTGCATGATCAGTCACGTGACCAGTACATGGTAGCTACGTGATCATTGCATGATCAGCCACGTGAGTAGTGCCTGATAGCCACGAGATCAGTGCATGATCAGCCACATGATCAGTGCATGATCAGTCACGTGATCAGTGCATGATCAGTCACGTGACCAGTACATGGTAGCTACGTGATCATTGCATGATCAGCCAGGTGAGTAGTGCATGATAGCCACGTGATCAGTGCATGATCAGCCACATGATCAGTGCATGATCAGTCACGTGATCAGTGCATGATCAGTCACGTGACCAGTACATGGTAGCTACGTGATCATTGCATGATCAGCCACGTGAGTAGTGCATGATAGTCACGTGATAAGTGCATGATCAGGTACATGATCAGTGCCTGATAGCCACGTGATCAGTCTATGATCAGTAACATGATCAGTTTATGATTAGCCCCTTGATCAGTGCATGATAGCCACGAGATCAGTGCATGTTCAGTCACGTGATCAGTGCTTGATCAGTCAGGTGATCAGTGCATGATCTTCCACGTGAAAACTGCATGATCAGCCACGTGATCAGTGCATGATAGCCACGTGAATAGTGCATGATCAGTTACGTGACCAGTGTATATTCACCCCCGTGATCACTGCATGATAGCCACGTGATCACTTCATGATCAGTCACATGATCAGTGAATGATCAGCCACGTAATCAGTGCAGGATAGCCACGTGATCAGTGCATGATCAGTTAAGTGACAAGTGTATATACAGCCACCTGATCACTGCATGATAGCCACGTGATCACTGCATTATCAGTCACGTGATCACTGCATGGTCAGCCACGTGATCAGTGCATGATAGCCAGGTGATCAGTGCATGATCACTTACGTGACCAGTGCATGGGCAGTCAAGTGATTAATGCGTGATAGAAACATGATAAGTGCATTATCAGTCACGTGAATAGTGAATGATCAGCCACGTGATTAGTGCATGATAGCCACGTTATCATTGCATGATCAGTACGTGATCAGTGTATGATCATGCACATGATCAGTGCATGTGCACTCACGTGATCAGTGCATGATAGCCACGTGATCAGTGTATCAACATCCACATAGTCAGTGCATGCACAGTCAAGTGATTGATAGTGCATGTGATAAGTGCATGATCAGTCATGTGAATAGTGCATGATCAGCCACGTGATTAGTGCATGATAGCCACGTGATCAGTGCATGATCCGTCATGTTATCAGTGCATGATCAGCCATTTTATCAGTGAATTATAAGCCATATGATCAGTGCATGATCAGTCACGTGATCAGTGTATGATCAGCCACGTGAACAGTGCGTGCTCAGTCAGGTGATCAGGGCCTACTGAGCTGCATGATTCCTGCCTGCTCATCTGCTTGATAATTACCAGCTGAGCTGAGTGATTCCTGCCTGCTCATCTGCTTGATAATTGCCAGGTGGACTCCATGATTCCTGGCTGGTGATCTGCTTGATTATTGCCAGCTCAGCTGCGTGATATCTGCCTGCTCATCACCTTGATAATTGGCAGCTCAGCTGCGTGATTCCTGCCTGCTCATCTGCTTGATAACTTGCAGCTGAGCTGCATGATACCTGCCGGATAATCTGCTTGACGTGGCTGATCATGCACTAATCACGTTGCTCATCATGCACTGCTCAGGTGGCTATCATGCACTGATCACATGGCTGATCATGCACTAATAAACTGGCTGATCATGGACTGATCACGTGGCTATCATGCACTGATCAGGTGGCTGATCATGCACTGATCACGAAGCTGATCATACACTGATCCCGTGACTGGGCATGAACTGATCACGTGGCTGTTCATGCACTGATAAGGTGGCTGATCATGCTCTGATCACGTTGCTGATCATGCACTGCTCAGGTGGCTATCATGCACTGATCACATTGCTGATCATGCACTAATCACGTTGCTGATCATGCACTGATCACGTGACTGATCATGCACTGATCACGTGACTGATCATGCACTGATCAGGTGGCTGATCAGGCACTGATCACGAAGCTGATCATACACTGATCCCGTGACTGGGCATGAACTGATCACGTGGCTGTTCATGCACTGATAAGGTGGCTGATCCTGCTCTGATCACGTTGCTGATCATGCACTGCTCAGGTGGCTATCATGCACTGATCACATTGCTGATCATGCACTAATCACGTTGCTGATCATGCACTGCTCAGGTGGCTATCATGCACTGATCACGTGGCTGATCATACACTGATCACGTGACTGATTATGCACTGATCACGAGCCTGATCATGCACTGATCACTTGGGTGATCATATACTGATCACGTGGATGATCATGCACTAATCACATTGCTGATCATGCACTGATCACGTGGCTGATCATACACTGATCACGTAACTTATCATGCACTGATCACGTGGCTATCATGCACTGATCACGTGTCTGATCATGCACTGATCACCTGGCTATTATCCACTGATCACATAACTGCCCATGCACTGATCACTTGGATGGTCAGGTACTGAACATGTGGCTGATCATGCACTGATAACGTGGCTATCATGCACTGATAAAGTGGCTGACATGCACTGTTCACGTGACTGATCATGCACTGATCACGTGGATATCATGCACTGATCACGTGGCTGATCATGCACTGATCACGTGTCTGATCATGCACTGATCACGTGACTGATCATGCACTGATCACGTGGATATCATGCACTGATCACGTAACTGCGCATGCACTGATGATGTGGATGATTATACACTGATCACGTGGCTGTTCATACAATGATCACGTTATTGATCATGCACTGATCACGTGGCTATCATGCACGGATCACGTGGCTAATCATGCACTGATCACGTGTCTGATCATGCACTGATCATGTGACGGATCATACACTGATCGCGTAGCTATCAAGCACTGATCACATGACGAATCATGCACTGATTACGTGGCTATCATGCACTGAGCACGTGACTGATCATGCACTGATCATGTGGCTGATCACACACTGTTAAAGTGACTGATCATGCACTGGTCACGTGTCTCTCATGCACTGATCACGTGTCTGATCATGCACTGATCACCTGGCTATCATCCACTGATCACATGACTGCCCATGCACTATTCACGTGGATGGTCAGGTACTGACTGGCTATCATCCACTGATCACATGACTGCCCATGCACTATTCACGTGGATGGTTGTGGCTGTACTGATCACGTGGCCACTGATCAGGCACCCATGATCACCTGGCTATCATCCACTGATCACATGACTGCCCATGCACTATTCACGTGGATGGTCAGGTACTGACTGGCTATCATCCACTGATCACGAAGACTGCCCATGCACTATTCGTGGATGGTCAGGTACTGATCACGTGGCTGATCAGGCACTGATCACGTGGCTGATCATGCACTGATCACGTGGCTCTGATGCACTGATCACGTGGCTGATCATACACTGACCACGTGACTGATCATGCACTGATAACGTGGCTATCATGCACTGATTAAGTGGCTGATAATGCACTAATCATGATGGCATGATCGTGCTGATCATGATCACATGGCTGATGATACACTGATCACGTGGCTGATCATGCACACATCACATGGCTGATCATTCACTGATCACCTGGCTGATCATACACGATCACGTGACAGAACATGCCCTGATCACGTGGCTATCATTCACTGATCACCTGGCTGATCATACACTGATCATGTGACTGCCCATGCACTGATCACGTGGCTATCATGGACTGATCACGTGGCTGATCGCCACTGATCACGTGGCTGCCCATGCACTGATCATGTGACTGATCATACACCGATCACGTGGCTGTTCATGCACTGATCACGTGGCTGATCATGCACCGATCACGCTGCTGGTCATACACTGATCACAGTGGCTGTTCATGCACTGATAACCTGGCTGATCATGCACTAATCACGTTGCTCATCACGCTGCGTGATCATGCACTGATCAGGTGGCTATCATGCACTGACCACGTGGCTGATCATGCACTAATCACTCATCACGACTGATCATGCACTGATCACGTGGCTATCATGCACTGATCACGTGGCTGATCATGCACTGATCACGTGACTGATCATGCACTGATCACGTGACTGGGCATGCACTGATCACGTGGCTGTTCATGCACTGATCAGGTGGCTGATCATACACTGATCACGTTGCTGATCATGCACTGCTCAGGTGGCTGTTCATGAACTGATCACGTGGCTGATCATCGCACTGATCACGTGACTGATCATGCACTGATCACGTGCCTGATCATGCACTGATCACGTGGTGATCATATACTGATCACGTGGATGATCATGCACTGATCATTGCTGATCATGCACTGATCATCATAGGCTGATCATGATCATGCACTGATCACGTGGCTGATCATGCACTGATCACGTGGATGATCATGCACTGATCACCTGGCTGATCACGTGGCTGCCACTGATCACGTGGCTGATCATGCACTGATCACGATAACTGCTATCATGCACTGATCACGTGGACTGATCATGCACTGATCACCTGATGATCATGCACTGATCACGTGTAACTGCGCATGCACTGATAAAGTGGCTGACATGCACTGATACATCACGGGACTGATCATGCACTGATCACGTGGCTATCATGCACTCACGGCTAATCATGCACATGCACTGATGCACCGATCATGTGATGATCATACACTGATCACGTGGCTGTTCATACACTGATCACGTTACAGATCATGCACTGATCATGTGGCTATCATGCACTGATCACGTGGCTGCCCATGCACTGATCACGTGACTGATCATGCACTGATCACGAGGCTATCATGCACTGATCACGTGACTGATCATGCACTGATCACGTGACTGATCATGCACTGATCATGTGACTGGATCATACACTGATCACGTGGCTGATCATACACTGATCACGTGGCTGATCATGCACTGATCACGTGTGACTGATCATGCCCTGAATCACGTGGCTCATCATGCACTGATCAGGTGGCTGATCATGCACTGATCATGGACTGCGCATGCACTGATCACGTGACTGCCCATGCACTGATCACGTGACTGATCATGCACTGATCGTGCTGCTGATCATGCACTACTCATAGTGATCACTGATCATGCGCGCATGCACCACACGTGGCTGATCATGCACTGATCCGTGGCTGATCATGCACTGATCACGTGGCTGATCATGCACTGATCAGGTGGCTATCATGCACTGATCACGTGGCTGATCATGCACTGATCACGCGTGACTGATCATGCACTGATCACGTGGCTATCATGCACTGATCACGTGGCTGATCATGCACTGATCACGTGGCTGATCATGCACTGATCACGTAACTATCATGCACTGATCGTGTGGATGATCATGCACTGATCACGTGGCTGATCATACACTGATCACATGACTGATCATGCACTGATCACGTGGATGATCATACACTGATCACGTGGCTGATCATGCACTGATCACGTGGCTGATCATGCACTGATAAAGTGGCTGACCATGCACTGATCACGTGGATGATCAGGCACTGATCACGTGGCTGATCATGCACTGATCACGTGGCTGATCATGCACTGATCTGCGTGGCTGATTATGCACTGATCACGTGGGATGATCATGCACTGATCACGTTACTGATCATGCACTGATCACGTGGCTATCATGCACTGATCACGTGGCTGATCATGCACTGATCACGTGTCTGATCATGCACTGATCACGTGGCTGATCATGCACTGATCACGTGGCTGATCATGCACTGATCACGTGGATGATGCACTGATCACGTGGCTATCATGCTCTGAGAATCGTGACTGATCATGCACTGATCACGTGGATGATCATGCACTGATCACGTGACTGATCATGCACTGACTCACGTGGCTGATCATGCACTGATCGTGGCTGATCATACACTGATCCACGTGACTGATCATGCACACTGATCACGTGGCTATCGTGGCTGATCACATGGCTGATCATACACTGATCACGTGGCTGATCATGCACTGATCACGTGGCTGATCATGCACTGATCACGTGACTGATCATGCACTGATCACGTGACTGATCATACACTGATCACGTGGCTGATCATCGCGATCATGAACGATCACGTGGGATGATCATGCACTGATCACGTGGCTGATCATGCACTGATCAGGTGGCTGATCATGCACTGATCACGTGGCTGATCATGCACTGATCACATGGCTGATCATGCACTGACCACGTGGCTGATCATGCACTGATCACGTGGATGATCATACACTGATCACGTGGCTGATCATGCACTGATCGATGTGGATGATCATGCACTGATCACGTGTCATGGCTGATTCGTGGATGATCGCACTGATAACGTGACTGATCATGCACTGATCGTGGCTGATCATGCACTGATCACGTGGCTGATCACTGATCACTGATCATACACTGTGTCTGATCATACACTGATCATGTGACTGATCATACACTGATCATCGTAGCTGATCATGCACTGATCACGTGACGATCATGCACTGATCACGTGGCTATCATGCACTGATATGCGTGACTGATCATGCACTGATCACGTGGCTGATCACACTGATCATGCACTCAGGTGACTGATCATGCACTGATCACGTGGCTATCATGCACTGATCACGTGACTGATCATGCACTGATCACGTGGCTGATCATGCACTGATCACGTGGCTGATCATGCACTGATCACGTGACTGATCACTAATCACGCGGCTGATCATCCCGTGACTGAGCATGCACTGATCATGTGGCTCATGCGGTGATCACATTGCTGATCATACACGACTCACGTGGCTGATCATGCACTGATCACGTGGCTGATCATGCACTCATCACGTGGCTGATCATGCACTGATCACGTGGCTCTGATGCACTGATCACGTGGCTGATCATTCACTGATCACGTGACTGATCATGCACTGATCACGTGGACTCATGCATTAAGTGGCTGACATGCACTAATCACGTGGCTGATCATGCACTGATCAACGTGGCTGATCATGCACTGATCACGTGGCTGATCATGCACTGATCACGGCTGATCATGCACTGATCACGTGGCTGATCATGCACAATCACGTGGCTGATCATGCACTAATCACTTGGCTATCATGCACACCGACGTGGCTGATCATTCACTGATCACCTGGCTGATCATGCACTGATCACGTGGAGATCATTAATCACTGGCACTGATCACGTGGCTGATCATGCACTGATCATGTGACTGATCATGCACTGATCACGTGACTGATCATGCACTGATCACGTGGCTATCATGCACTAATCACGTGGCTATCATGCACTGATCACGTGGCTGATCATGCACTGATCAGGTGGCTGATCATGCACTGATCACGTGGCTGTTCATGCACTGATCACCTGGCTGATCATGCACTGATCACGCTGCTGATCATGCACTGATCACGCGTGGCTGTTCATGCACTGATCACGTGGCTGATCATGCACTAATCAGGTTGCTCATCATGATCACGGTTGCTATCATGCTCAGGTGGCTATCATGCACTGATCACATTGCTGATCATGCACTGATAAACTGGCTGATCATGGACTGATCACGTGGCTGATCATGCACTGATCAGGTGATCACGCTGATCATGCACTGATCACGTGGCTGATCATGCACTGATCACGTGGCTGGGCATGCACACTGATCACGTGGCTGTTCATGCACTGATCACGTGGCTGATCATGCACTGATCACGTGGCTGATCATGCACTGATCACGTGGCTGATCATGCACTGATCAGGTGGCTGATCACTGATCGCGATCACGTGGCTGATCATGCACTGATCACGATCCGTGACTGATCATGCACTGATCACGTGGCTGTTCATCCACTGATCACCTGGCTGATCATGCTCTGATCACGTTGCTGGTCATGCACTGAACATGTGGCTGATCATGCACTGATAACGTGGCTATCATGCACTGATCAAGTGGCTGATCATGCACTGTTCACGTGGCTGATCATGCACTGATCACGTGGCTGATCATGCACTGATCACGTGACTGCGCATGCACTGATCATGTGGTGATTATACACTGATCACGTGGATGATCATACAATGATCACGTTGCTGATCATGCACTGATCACGTGGCTGATCATGCACGGATCACGTGGCTAATCATGCACTGATCACGTGACTGATCATGCACTGATCGTGTGACGGATCATACACTGATCGCGTAGCTATCAAGCACTGATCACATGACGAATCATGCACTGATTACGTGGCTATCATGCACTGATCACGTGTCTGATCATGCACTGATCACCTGGCTGATCATCACTGATCACATAACTGCCCATGCACTGATCACGTGGATGGTCAGGTACTGATAAGGTGGCTGATCATACACTGATGACGTGGCTATCATGCACAGAATAACGTGGCTATCATGAGCTGATCACGTGACTGCGCCGCATGCACTGATCACGTGGATGATCATGCACTGATCACGTAACTGATCATGCACGAATGATGTGCCTGATCATGAACTGATCCCGTGACTGATCATACAATGATCACGTTATTGATGGTGCACTGATCACGTGACTTCAGGTGGCTGATCATACACACTGATCACGTGTCTGATCATGCACTGATCACGTGGCGGATCATGCACTGATCACGTGTCTATCAAGCACTGATCACGTGACTATCATGCACTGATCATGTGACTGATCATGCACTGTTAACGTGACATGATCATGTACTGTTAAAGTCACGTGGCTATCAAAACTGATAAGGTGGCTGATCATACACTGATGGCGTGACTGATCATGCACAGAATGCGTGGCTATCATGAGCTGATCACTTGACTGCGCGTGCACTAATCACGTGGATGATCATGCACTGATCACGTGGCTGATCATGCACGCGAATCATATGCCTGATCATGAACTGATCACGTGACTGAGCATGCGGTGATCACGTGTCTGAATGGTGCTGATCGTAGCGATTCCAGGTGGCTGATCATACACTGATCCCGTAACTTATCATGCACTGATCACGTGTCTGTCATGCACTGATCACGTGTCTGATCATGCACTGATCACCTGGCTATCATCCACTGATCACATGACTGCCCACGCACTGATCACGTGGATGGTCAGGTACTGATCACGTGGCTGATCAGGCACTGATGATCACGTGGCTGATGATGCACTGATCACGTGGCTGATCATACACTGACCACGTGACTGATCATGCACTGATAACGTGGCTATCATGCACTGATTAAGTGGCTGACATGCACTAATCATGTGGCTGATCATGCACTGATCACGTGGCTCTGATGCACTGATCACGTGGCTGTTCATGCACTGATAACCTGGCTGATCATGCACTGATCACGCTGCTGATCAGGCAATCCTCAGGTGGCTATCATGCACTGACCACGTGGCTGATCATGCACTAATCACGTTGCTCATCATGCACTGCTCAGGTGGCTATCATGCAATGATCACGTGGCTGATCATGCACTAATAAACTGGCTGATCATGGACTGATCACGTGGCTATCATGCACTGATCACGTGGCTGATCATGCACTGATCACGTGCCTGATCATGCACTGATCGAATGGCACTGATCACGAAGCTGACTCACTGATCCTCGTGCTGATCATGCACTGATCACGGGCTGTTCATGCACTGATCCGTGGCTGTTCATGCTCTGATCAGGTGGCTGATCATGCACTAATCACGTTGCTGATCATGCACTGCTCAGGTGGCTATCATGCTACTGATCGCGTGGCTGATCATACACACAATCGCGTGACTGATTATGCACTGATCAGGAGCCTGGTCATGCACTGATCACTTGGTGATCGAATACGCATCACGTGGATGATCATGCACTAATCACATTGCCTGGTCATGCACTGATCACGTGGCTGATCATACACGATCACGTAACTTATCGCTGCACTAATCACCTGGCTATCATGCACTGATCACGTGTCTGATCATGCACACTGATCACCTGGCTATCCACTGATCACTGAACTGCCCGCACTGAGTCACTTGGATGGTCATGTACTGAACCGTGTCTGATCGTGCACTGATCGCGTAGCTATCATGCACTGATAAAGTAACTGCCCATGCACTGTTCACGTGGATGATCATGCACTGATCGCGTGGATATCGTGCACTGATCACGTGATATCATGCACTGATGATGTGGATGATTATGCACTGTTCACGTGGCTGTTCATGCAATGATCACGTTACTGATCATGCACTGATCCGCGTGGCTATCATGCACTGCGATCGCGTGGCTGATCATGCACTGATCACGTGGCTGATCATGCACTGATCACGTTATTGATCATAGCTATCAAGCACTGATCACGTGGCGAATCATGCACTGATTACGTGGCTGCCCATACACTGATCACGTGACTGATCATACTGATCATTGGCTGATCACACACTGTTAAAGTGACTGATCATCACTGGTCTGGCTATCAAAACCCCACTGATCAGGTAAAACATCATACACTGTATCGTGACTGACATGCACTATCCGTGACTGATCATGCACTGATCGTGGCTATCACACGACTGATCATGACTGATCATACACTGATCACGTGGCTGATCATGCACTGATCAGGTGGCTGATCATACAAATCACGTGACTGATCATGCACTGATCCACGTGACTGATCATGCGGATCACGTGACTGATCATGCACTGATCGTGGCTGATCATCCACTGATCACATGGCTGATCATACCTGGTCACGTGCCTGATCGCATGCACTGATCCGTGACTGATCATGCACTGATCACGTGTCTGATCATGCACTGATCACGTGGCTGATGCACTGATCATCCACTGATCACGACCCTGCCCATGCACTGATCGTGGCTGTCATGCACTGATCACGTGGCTGACATGCACTAATCACGTAGCTGATCATGCACTGATCACGTGGCTGATCATGCACTGATCACGTGGCTGATCATGCACACATCCCGTGGCTGATCATGCACAAATCATATGGCTATCATGCGCTGATCACGTGGCTGATCATGCACCCATCATGACTGATCGTGCATTGATCACCTGGCTGATCACACACTGATCATCCATGGCTGATCATGCACTGATCGTGTGGCTGATCGTTCACTGATCACGTGCCTGATCATGCACTGATCATCTTTGCTAAACATGCACTGATCACGTGACTGATCATTCACTGATCACCTGGCTGATCATGCACTGATCACGTGGCAGATCATGCCCTGATCACCTGGCTATCATACACTGATCACGTGACTGATCATACCTGATCATGTGGCTGTTCATGCACTGATAACCTGGCTGATCATGCACTGATCATGTGACTGCCCATCGCAATCCTCAGGTGGCTATCGCCACTGATCACGTGACTAGTCATACACTGATCACGTGGCTCATCATGCACTGATCATGGTGGCTACTCATGCACTGATCACGTGGCTGATCATGCACTGATCACGTGGCTGATCATGCACTGATCCCATTGCTGATCATGCACTGACCACGTGACTGATCATGCACTGATCGTGGCTGATCATGCACTGATCACGTGGCTATCATGCACTGATCGCGTGGCTATCATGCACTGATCGCGTGGCTGATCGTACTGATCAGGTGGCTGATCATGCACTGATCACGTGACTGATCATGCACTGATCTCCTGGCTGATCGTGCACTGATCACGTGGCTGATCATGCACTGATAAAGTGGCTGACCATGCACTGATCAAGTGGCTGATCATGCGCTGATCGCGTGGATATCATGCGCTGATCGTATGTCTGATCATGCACTGATGATGTGGATGATTATACACTGATCACGTGGCTGTTCAGTGAATGATCACGTTATGATCATGCACTGATCGTAGCTGCTCGTCATGCGAGATCGCGTGACTAATCATGCACTGATCACGTGTCTGATCATGCACTGATCATGTGACTGATCATACACTGATCACGTAGCTATCAAGCACTGATCACGTGGCTGATCATGCACTGATTACGTGGCTATCATGCACTGAGCACGTGACTGATCATGCACGTGATCATATAGCTGATCACACATCACGTGACTGATCATGCACTCATCACGTGTCTCTCATGCACTGATCACGTGTCTGATCATGCACTGATCACGTGGCTGGTCATCCACTGACACATGACTGCCCCGCGTGCACTATTCACGTGGATGGTCATGTACTATCACGTGGCTGATCAGGTACTGATCACGTGGCTGATCATACACTGATCACCGGCCATGACTGATCATGGATGGTCACGTGGATGGTCTGACAGCATCATCACTGATCACATGACTGCCCATGCACTGGTGCATTGGATCTCATGCACTGATCGCGTGGCTGATCAGAGCACTGATCACCTGACGGATCATACACTGATGGCGTGACTGATCAAGCACTGATCACATAATTGATCAAAACTGATTCACGTGGCTGATCATGCACTGAGCCGCGTGACTGATCATGCACTGATCATGTGGCTGATCACACTGTTAAAGTGACTGATCATGCACTGGTCACAGATGCAAAACTGATAAGGTGGCTGATCATACACTGATGGCGTGACGATCATGCACAGAATCGTGGCTGTGATGCAATGATATCATGCACTGATCACGTGACTGATCATCCACTGATAGCGTGGCGATCATTGCACTGATACCATCATGCACTGATCACGTGACGATCATGCACTGATCACGTGGCTGATCATGCAATGATCACGTGGCTGATCGCGCACTGACCACGTGGCTGATCATGCACTGATCACGTGACTGATCATGTGGCTGATCATGCACTGATCACGTGGCTGACATGCACTATTCCGTGACTGATCATGCACTGATCACGTGGCTGTTCATGCACTGATCGAAATGGTGCTGATCATGCACTGATCATGTGGATGATCATGCACTGATCGCGTGGCTAATCATGCACTGATCACGTGTTATGATCTATCATGCACTGATCACGCGTGGCTGATCATGCACTGATCACGTGGCTATCATTGGCTACTGATAATGTGACTGATCATGCACTGATCATGTGGCTATCAAAACTGATAATGACTGATCATGCACTGATCACGTGACTATCATTGGCCCATCACGCGTGACTGATCATGCACTGATCACGCGGCTGATCATTGCTGATCACATGACTGATCATGCACTGATCGCGGCTGATCAAACTGATCATATGGCTGATCATGCACTGATCCGTGACTGATCATTAATAGATCACATGGCTGATCGCCCCCGTGATCCAGGCACTGATCATACGTGTATGATCATGCTGGTCTGATCAGGTGGCTGATCATGCACGAATCACGTGCCTGATCATGCACCCCGATCCGTATGACTGGCTGATCGTGTGTCCGATCATGAATGACTGCCCATGCACTATTCACGTGGATGGTCAGGTGCTGATCCGTGGATGATCATGCACTGATCACGTGGCTCGATCAGGCGATCCCGTGCCTGATCATGCACTGATCACGTGCTGATCATCCACTGACACGTGACTGCCCATGCACTATTAAGTGGATGGTCGGGCACTAATCATGTGGCTGATAATGCACTGATCACGTGGCTCTGATGCACTGATCACGTGGCTGTTCATACACTGATAACCTGGCTGATCATGCACTGATCGCTGCTGATCGCAGCAATGATCAGGTGGCTATCATGCACTGACCATGTGGCTGATAATGCACTAATCACGTGGCTCATCATGCACTGCTCAGGTGGCTATCATGCACTGATGATCACGCTGCGTGGCTGATCATGGCTACTGCGGCCGCGTGGCTGATCATGCACTGATCACGTGACTGATCACCTGATCACGTGACTGATCATGCACTGATCAGTGACTGATCATGCACTAATAAACAGCTGATCATGGACTGATCCCGTGACTGATCATGCACTGATCACGGTGACTGTTCATGCACTGATCACGTGGCTGATCATGCTCTGATCACGTGGCTGATCGCTCTGATCACGTTGCCGTGATCATGAACTGATCACGTGGCTGTTCATGCACTAATCACATTGCTGATCATGCACTGCTCACGTGCTGATCATGCACTGCTCAGGTGGCTATCATACACTGATCACGTGACTGATCACACTAATCACGTGACTGATCATGCGCTGCTCACGTGCCTGATCATGCGCTGATCACGTGGATGATCATACACTGATCACATGGCTGATTATGCACTAATCACATTGCTGATCATGCACTGATCGCGTGGTGATCATACACTGATCACGTGGATGATCATGCACTGATCACCTGTCTGATCATGCACTGATCACGTGGCTGATCATGCCCTGATCACTAGCTCACTTGGATGATCCACACTGATCACCCTGGCTATCATGCACTGATAACGTGGCTGATCATGCTGATCATGTAGCTGGCATGCACTTCGCACGCAACTGCCCATGCACTGATCAAGTGGATGGTCATGCACTGAACATGTGGCGATCATGCACTGATCTCGTGGATATCATGCACTGATCACGTGGGTGTTCATGCACTGATCGTGACTGATCGTACACCGATCCGTGGATGTTCGCACAATGATCCAAGTGGCTGATCATGCACTGATCATGTGGCTGATCATGCACTGATCGTGGCTGATCATACGCTGATCACGTGTCTGATCATGCGCTGATCACGTGGCGAATCATGCACTGATTACGTGGCTATCATGCACTGATCGTGACTGATCATGCACTGATCATGTGACTGATCATGCACTGTTAAAGTGACTGATCATGCACTGATCACATGACCGTCAAGAGCTGATAATCATGGCTGATCATACACTGATAAGGTGACTGATCATGCACTGATCGCGTGGCTATCACACACTGTTCGCTGTGACTGTGCCTGCACTAATCCGTGGATATCAAAACTGATCACGTGGCTGATCATGCGCGAATCATATGACTGATCATGAACTGATCCCGTGACTGAGCACGCAGTGATCGCGTGTCTGAATGGTGCTGACTAACTCCAGGTGGCTGATCATACACTGATCACGTGGCTGATCAGGCACTGATCATATGGCTGATCATGCACAGTCGTGGCTCTGATGCAATGGTCACGTGTCTGATCATGCTGATCACTGACCACGTGACTGATCATGCACTGATCGCGTGGCTATCATGCACTGATTAAGTGGCGATCATGCACTAATCATGTGGCTGATCATGCAATGGTCACATGGCTGATCACACTGACCACGTGACTGATCATGCACTGATCACATGGCTGATCATACACAGATCACGTGGCTGATCATGCATTAATCACTTTGCTAAACATGCATTGATCAGTTATTATCATTCACTGATCTCCTGGCTGATCATACACTGATCGTGACTGATCATGCCCTGATCACGTGGCTGATCATGCACTGATCACGGCTGAACGCCACGATCATGTGACTATCATTCACTGATCTCGTGACTGATCATACACTGATCAGTTGACAGATCATGCCTGATCACGTGGCTATCGCTGCCACTGATCGCGTGGCTGGTCATACATTGATCACGTGACTGCGCATGCACTGATCATGTGTTTCATGCCTGATAACCTGGCTGATCATGCACTGATCACGTGGCTGATCAGGCAATCCTCAGTGGCTATCATATTGACCACGTGACTGATCATGCACTAATCAGGTTGCTCATCATCGCACTGCTCGAAGTGGCTGATCATGCACTGATCACGCTGCTGACCATGCACTAATAAACTGGCTGATCATGGACTAATCAGGTGGCAATCATGCACTGATCAGGTGGCTGATCATGCACTGATCACGCAGCTGATCATACACGCTGATCCGTGACTGGGCATGAACTGATCACGTGGCTGTTCATGCACTGATCAGGTGGCTGATCTGCTCTACAGATCACGTTGCTGATCATGCACTGCTCAGGTGGCTGTTCATGCACTGATCACGTAGCTATCATGCACTGCTCAGGTGGCTGATGTACTGATCAGGTGGCTGATCATACACTGATCCCGTGACTGGGCATGAACTGATCCAGGTGGCTGTTCATGCACTGATGGTGGCTGATCCTGCTCTGATCCCGTGACTGATCATGCACTGCTCACGTGGCTATCATGCACTGATCACATTGCTGATCATGCACTAATCACGTTGCTGATCATGCACTGCTCAGGTGGCTATCATGCACTGATCCGTGGCTGATCATACACTAATCACGTGACTGATTATGCACTGATCACGTGCCTGATCATGCACTGATCGCATTGGTGATCATATACTGATCACGTGGATGATCATGCACTAATCACGAGCCTGATCATGCACTGATCAGGTGGGTGATCATGCACTGATCACGTGATTGATCATGCACTAATCACTGATCATGTGACTGATCATGCACTGATCGTGTGGCGGATCATACACTGATCGCGTGACTATCATGCACTGATCACATTGGCGGATCGCCACTGATTGCGTGGCTATCATGCACTGATCGCAGTCATGCACTCTGATCGTGCACTGATCACTGCGATCTGTGATCCACTGATCACATAAACTGCCCATGCATGATCACTTGGATGGTCAGGTACTGAACATGTGGCTGATCATGCACTGATAACGTGGCTATCATGCACTGATAAAGTGGCTGACATGCACTGTTCACGTGACTGATCATGCACTGATCACGTGGATATCATGCACTGATCACGTAACTAACATGCACTGATGATGTGGATGATTATACACTGATCACGTGGCTGTTCATACAATGATCACGTTATTGATCATGCACGATCAAAGTAGCTATCATGCGGATCACGTGGCTAATCATGCACTGATCACGTGTCTGATCATGCACTGATCATGTGACCGGATCATACACTGATCGCGTAGCTATCAGCACTGATCACATGGCGAATCACGCACTGATTACCTGGCTATCATGCACTGAGCACGTGACTGATCATGCACTGATCATATGGCTGATCACACACTGTTAAAGTGACGATCATGCACTGGTCACGTGGCTATCAAAACTGATAAGGTGGCTGATCATACACTGATGACGTGACTGATCATTAATAGAATACATGGCTATCGCCAGGCTGATCCCCTTGACTGCGAGAAGCACTAATCACATGGATGATCATGCACTGATCACGTGGCTGATCATGCGAATCATATGCCTGATCATGAACTGATCCGTGACTGAGCGAGCGGTGATCGCGTGTCTGAATGGTGCTGATCGCGCTGATTCCGGGTGGCTGATCATACACACTGATCACGTAACTATCATGCACTGATCACATCTGTCATGCACTGATCACGTGTCTGATCATTGCACCCCATCACCCTGGCTATCATCCACAGATCATGAATGCCCATGCACTATTCGTGGATGGTCAGGTACTGATCCGTGGCTGATCGAGCACTGATCGTGGCTCTGATGCACTGATCACGTGGCTGATCGTACACTGACCGTGACTGATCATGCGTCATGTGGCTATCATGCGCCTGATTAAGTGGCTGACATGCTAATCATGTGCTGATCATGCACGATCACGTGAAACTGATGCACAGTCGTGGCTCTTCATGCACTGATAACCTGGCTGATCATGCACTGATCACGCTGCTGATCGAGCAATCCTCAGGTGGCTATCATGCACTGCCACGTGGCTGATCATGCACTAATGCGTTGCTCATCATGCACTGCTCAGGTATGGCTATCATGCAATGATCATGTGGCTGATCATGCATAATAAACTGGCTGATCATGGACTGATCACGTAGCTATCATGCACTGATCACGTGACTGATCATGCACACATCACGTGACGATCATGCACTGATCCAGGTGGCTGATCATGCTGATCTGAAGCTGATCATACACTGATCCACGTGACTGGGCATGAGCAGTCACGTGGCTGTTCATGCGCACGATAAGGTGGCTAATCATGCTCTGATCACGTTGCTGATCATGCACTGCTCAGGTGGCTATCATGCTCTGATCACATTGCTGATCATGCACTAATCACGTTGCTGATCATGCACTGCTCAGAGTGGCTATCATGCACTGATCACGTGGCTGATCATACACTGATCGTGACTGATTATGCACTGATCACGAAAGCCTGAGCATGCACTGATCATGGTGATCATATACGTGATCATACTAATCACATTGATGATCATGCACTAATCACGGCTGCTGATCATACGCGATCACGTAACTGATCATACACTGATACGTAACTTATCATGCACTGATCCCTGGCTGATCATGCACTGATCACGTGTCTGATCATCCGCAATCACGCAACTGCCATCCACTGATCCACATGGATGGTCGTGTACTGGTCACTTGCGTGGTCAGGTACTGATAACGTAGCTGATCATGCAATGATAAAGTGGCTGACATGCACTGATAAAGTGGCTGATCATGCACTGATCACGTGACTGATCATGCACTGATCACGTGGATATCATGCACTGATGATGTAACTGATTATGCACTGATGATGTGGCTGATTATCACACTGATCACGTGACTGATCATGCACTGATCACGTTATTGATCATGCGGATCACGTGGCTATCATGCACGGATCGCGTGTCTGATCATGCACTGATCACGTGTCGGATCATACGCTGATCATGTGACGGATCAAGCACTGATCACATGGCTATCAAGCACTGATCACGGCCAAAACATCATGCACTGATTACGTGACTATCATGCACTGATCATGTGGCTGATCATGCACTGACTGGATCACACACTGTTAGTGACTGATCATGCACTGAGTCACGTGGCTATCAAAACTGATAAAGGTGGCTGATCATACTGATGGCGTGACTGATCATGCACAGAATATGCAGCTATCACATGAGCTGATCACTTGACTGCGCATGCACTAATCACGTGGATGATCATGCACTGATCGTGGCTGATCATGCACGAATCATATGCCTGATCATGGGCAGTCCGTGACTGAGCATGCGGTGATCACGTGTCTGAATGGTGCTGATCATGACTCAGGTGGCTGATCATACACTGATCACGTAACCTCATGCACTGATCACGTGTCTGTATTTCTGATCACGTGTCTGATCATGCACTGATCACCTGGCTATCATCCACTGATCACGCGACTGCCCATGCTATATTCGCGTGGATGGTCAGGTACTGATCACGTGGCTGATCAGGCACTGATCCCGTGGCTGATCATGCACTGATCACGTGGCTCTGATTTTACTGATCACGTGGCTGATCAATACACACAGCCACGTGACTGATCATGCACTGATAACGTGGCTATCATGCACTGATTAAGTGGCTGACATGCACTAATCATGTGGCTGATCGTGCATTGATCACATGGCTGATCACCACACTGATCACGTGGCTGATCATGCACACATCATGGCTGATCATACACAGATCCCGTGGCTGATCATGCATTAATCCCTTTGCTAAACATGCAGTGATCAGTTGGCTGTCATTCACTGATCACCTGGCCTGATCATACACTTATCGCTGACAGATCATGCCCTGATCACGTGGCTATCATACACTGATCGGCGGCTGATCGCCACTGATCATGTGACTGCCCATGCACTGATCTCGTGACTGATCATGCACTGATCAGTTAGCTATAATGCACTGATCGCGTGGCTATCATGCACTGATCGCGAAGCTGGTCGCATACACTGATCACGTGACTGCATGCACTGATCGCGTGGCTGTTCATGCACTGACCGCCTGGCTGATGATGCACTGATCACGCTGCTGATCAGGCAATCCTCAGGTGGCTATCATGCACTGACCACGTGGCTGATCATGCACTAATCACGTTGCTCATCATGCACTGCTCAGGTGGCTATAATGCACTGATCACGTGGCTATCATGCACTGATCACGTGGCTGATCATGCACTGATCACGTGACTGAACATGCACTGATCACGTGACTGATCATGCACTGATCAGGTGGCTGATCATGCACTGATCACGAAGCTGATCATACACTGATCCACGTGACTGGCGCATGAACTGATCCCGTGGCTGTTCATGCACTGATAAGGTGGCTGATCATGCTCTGATCACGTTGCTGATCATGCACTGCTCAGGTGGCTATCATGCACTGATCACGTGGCTGATCATACACTGATCACGTGACTGATTATGCACTGATCACGAGCCTGATCATGCACTGATCACTTGGGTGATCATATACTGATCACGTGGATGATCATGCTAATCACATTGCTGATCATGCACTGATCACGTGGCTGATCATACACTGATCACGTAACTATCATGCACTGATCGCGTGGCTATCATGCACTGATCGTGTCTGATCATGCATGTTCACCCTGGCTATCATTCACTGATCACACAACTGCATGCACTGATCACTTGGATGGTCAGGTACTGAACATGTGGCTGATCATGCACTGATCACGTGGCTAAAATGCAATGATAATGTGGCTGGCATGCACTGTTCCGTGACTGATCATGCACTGATCGCGTGGATATCATACACTGATCACGTAACTGCGCATGCACTGATGATATGGATGATTATGCACTGATCGCGTGGCTGTTCATACAATGATCACGTTATTGATCATACGCGCGATCATGTGACGGATCATACACTGATCGGCGTAGCTATCAAGCACTGATCACATGACGAATCATGCACTGATTGCGTGGCTATCATGCACTGAGCACGTGACTGATCATGCGCTGATCATGACTGATCACACTGTTAAAGTGACTGATCATGCACTGGTCACATGGGCTATCAAAACTGAAGGTGGCTGATCATACACTGATCGCGTGACTGATCATGCGCAGAATACGTGGCTATCATGAGCTGATCGCGGCTGCGCATGCACTAATCATGTGGATGATGCGCACAGTCACATGCCTGATCATGAACTGATCATTGCTGATGCACTTATCCGTGACTGATCATGCACTGATCACGTGATGATCATGGTGCTGATCATGTGACTGATCATGCACTGATCACGTGACTGATCATGCACTGATCACGTGTGGCTGATCATGCACTGATCACGTGTCTGATCATGCACTGATCACGTGGCTGATCATGCACTGATCACGTGATCATGCACTGATCACGTGGCTGATCATGCACTGATCACGTGACTGATCATGCACTGATCACGTGGCTGATCATGCACTGATCACGTGGCTGATCATGCACTGATCACGTGGCTGATCATGCACTGATCACGTGGCTGATCATGATCATGAACTGACTGATCACGTGGCTGATCATGCACTGATCACGTGGCTGATCATGCACTGATCACGTGGCTGATCATGCACTGATCACGTGGCTGATCATGCACTGATCACGTGATCTGATCATGCACTGATCACGTGGCTGATCATGCACTGATCACGTGGCTGATCATGCACTGATCACGTGGCTGATCATGCACTGATCATGGCTGATCATGCACTGATCACGTGGCTGATCATGCACTGATCACGTGGCTGATCATGCACTGATCACGTGGCTGATCATGCACTGATCACGTGGCTGATCATGCACTGATCACGTGGCTGATCATGCACTGATCACGTGGCTGATCATACACTGATCACGTGACTGATCATGCACTGATCACGTGGCTGATCATGCACTGATCACGTGGCTGATCATGCACTGATCACGTGACTGATCATGCACTGATCACGTGGCTGATCATGCACTGATCACGTGGCTGATCATGCACTGATCACGTGGCTGATCATGCACTGATCACGTGGCTGATCATGCACTGATCACGTGTGCTGATCATGCACTGATCACGTGGCTGATCATGCACTGATCACGTGACTGATCATGCACTGATCACGTGATCATGCATGCACTGATCACGCACATGCTGATCACGTGCACTGATCATGCGTGGCTGATCATGCACTGATCATGCACTGATCACTGATCATGCACTGATCACGTGGCTGATCATGCACTGATCACGTGACTGATCATGCACTGATCACGTGGCTGATCATGCACTGATCACGTGGCTGATCATGCACTGATCACGTGACTGATCATGCACTGATCACGTGGCTGATCATGCACTGATCACGTGGCTGATCATGCACTGATCACGTGGCTGATCATGCACTGATCACGTGGCTGATCATGCACTGATCACGTGGCTGATCATCATCACGCACTGATCATGCACTGATCACTGATCATGCACTGATCACGTGACTGATCATGCACTGATCACGTGGCTGATCATGCACTGATCACGTGACTGATCATGCACTGATCACGTGGCTGATCATGCACTGATCACGTGGCTGATCATGCACTGATCGTGTGACTGATCATGCACTGATCACGTGGCTGATCATGCACTGATCACGTGGCTGATCATGCACTGATCACGTGGCTGATCATGCACTGATCACGTGACTGATCATGCACTGATCACGTGGCTGATCATGCACTGATCACGTGGCTGATCATGCACTGATCACGTGGCTGATCATGCACTGATCACGTGGCTGATCATGCACTGATCACGTGGCTGATCATGCACTGATCACGTGGCTGATCATGCACTGATCACGTGTGACTGATCATGCACTGATCACGTGGCTGATCATGCACTGATCACGTGGCTGATCATGCACTGATCACGTGGCTGATCATGCACTGATCACGTGCTGATCATGCACTGATCACGTGGCTGATCACTGACTGATCACGTGGCTGATCATGCACTGATCACGTGGCTGATCATGCACTGATCACGTGGCTGATCATGCACTGATCACGTGGCTGATCATGCACTGATCACGTGGCTGATCATGCACTGATCACATGGCTGATCTGGCTGATCATGCACTGATCACGTGACTGATCATGCACTGATCACGTGGCTGATCATGCACTGATCACGTGGCTGATCATGCACTGATCACGTGACTGATCATGCACTGATCACGTGACTGATCATGCACTGATCACGTGGCTGATCATGCACTGATCACGTGGCTGATCATGCACTGATCACGTCACTGATCATGCACTGATCATGTGACTGATCATGCACACGTGGCTGATCATGCACTGATCACGTGGCTGATCATGCACTGATCACGTGGCTGATCATGCACTGATCACGTGGCTGATCATGCACTGATCACGTGGCTGATCATGCACTGATCACGTGGCTGATCATGCACTGATCACGTGGCTGATCATGCACTGATCACGTGGCTGATCATGCACTGATCACGTGGCTGATCATGCACTGATCACGTGGCTGATCATGCACTGATCACGTGGCTGATCATGCACTGATCACGTGGCTGATCATCATGCTGATCATGCACTGATCACGTGACTGATCACTGATGATCATGCACTGATCCGTGACTGATCATGCACTGATCACGTGGCTGATCATGCACTGATCACGTGGCTGATCATGCACTGATCACGTGGCTGATCATGCACTGATCACGTGGCTGATCATGCACTGATCACGTGACTGATCATGCACTGATCACGTGGCTGATCATGCACTGATCACGTGGCTGATCATGCACTGATCACGTGGCTGATCATGCACTGATCACGTGGCTGATCATGCACTGATCACGTGGCTGATCATGCACTGATCACGTGGCTGATCATGCACTGATCACGTGGCTGATCATGCACTGATCACGTGGCTGATCATGCACTGATCACGTGGCTGATCATGCACTGATCACGTGACTGATCATGCACTGATCACGTGGCTGATCATGCACTGATCACGTGGCTGATCATGCACTGATCACGTGACTGATCATGCACTGATCACGTGGCTGATCATGCACTGATCACGTGGCTGATCATGCACTGATCACGTGATCATGCACTGATCACGTGACTGATCATGCACACTGATCACGTGGCTGATCATGCACTGATCACGTGGCTGATCATGCACTGATCACGTGGCTGATCATGCACTGATCACGTGGCTGATCATGCACTGATCACGTGGCTGATCATGCACTGATCACGTGGCTGATCATGCACTGATCACGTGGCTGATCATGCACTGATCACGATCGTGTGACTGATCATGCACTGATCACGTGCTGATCATGCACTGATCACGTGGCTGATCATGCACTGATCACGTGGCTGATCATGCACTGATCACGTGGCTGATCATGCACTGATCACGTGGCTGATCATGCACTGATCACGTGACTGATCATGCACTGATCACGTGGCTGATCATGCACTGATCACGTGGCTGATCATGCACTGATCACGTGGCTGATCATGCACTGATCACGTGACTGATCATGCACTGATCATCACGTGGCTGATCATGCACTGATCACGTGGCTGATCATGCACTGATCACGTGGCTGATCATGCACTGATCACGTGGCTGATCATGCACTGATCACGTGACTGATCATGCACTGATCACGTGGCTGATCATGCACTGATCACGTGGCTGATCATGCACTGATCATGTGGCTGATCATGCACTGATCACGTGGCTGATCATGCACTGATCACGTGGCTGATCATGCACTGATCACGTGGCTGATCATGCACTGATCACGTGGCTGATCATGCACTGATCACGTGGCTGATCATGCACTGATCACGTGGCTGATCATGCACTGATCACGTGCTGATCATGCACTGATCACGTGGCTGATCATGCACTGATCACGTGGCTGATCATGCACTGATCACGTGGCTGATCATGCACTGATCACGTGACTGATCATGCACTGATCACGTGGCTGATCATGCACTGATCACGTGGCTGATCATGCACTGATCACGTGATGATCATGCACTGATCACGTGGCTGATCATGCACTGATCACGTGGCTGATCATGCACTGATCACGTGGCTGATCATGCACTGATCACGTGACTGATCATGCACTGATCACGTGGCTGATCATGCACTGATCACGTGACTGATCATGCACTGATCATGTGGCTGATCATGCACTGATCACGTGGCTGATCATGCACTGATCACGTGGCTGATCATGCACTGATCACGTGTGGCTGATCATGCACTGATCACGTGGCTGATCATGCACTGATCACGTGGCTGATCATGCACTGATCACGTGACTGATCATGCACTGATCACGTGGCTGATCATGCACACTGATCACGTGGCTGATCATGCACTGATCATGTGACTGATCATGCACTGATCACGTGGCTGATCATGCACTGATCACGTGGCTGATCATGCACTGATCACGTGGCTGATCATGCCACTGATCACGTGACTGATCATGCACTGATCACGTGGCTGATCATGCACTGATCACGTGGCTGATCATGCACTGATCATCGTGGCTGATCATGCACTGATCAAGTGGCTGATCATGCACTGATCACGTGACTGATCATGCACTGATCACGTGGATGATCATGCACTGATCACGTGGCTGATCATGCACTGATCATGTGGCTGATCATACACTGATCACGTGGCTGTTCATGCACTGATCACGTGGCTGATCATGCACTGATCACGTGGCTGATCATGCACTGATCACGTGGCTGATCATGCACTGATCACGTGGCTGATCATGCACTGATCATGTGACTGATCATGCACTGATCACGTGGCTGATCATGCACTGATCACATGCACTGATCACGTGACTGATCATGCACTGATCACGTGGCTGATCATGCACTGATCACGTGACTGATCATGCACTGATCACGTGGCTGATCATGCACTGATCACGTGACTGATCATGCACTGATCACGTGGCTGATCATGCACTGATCACATGGCTGATCATACACTGATCACGTGACTGATCATGCACTGATCACGTGGCTGATCATGCACACTGATCACGTGACTGATCATGCACTGATCACGTGGCTGATCATGCACTGATCACGTGGCTGATCATGCACTGATCACGTGGCTGATCATGCACTGATCATGTGCTGATCATGCACTGATCACGTGACTGATCATGCACTGATCACGTGGCTGATCATGCACTGATCACGTGACTGGTGCTGATGATCATGTGACTCACTGATCACGTGGCTGATCATGCACTGATCACGTGACTGATCATGCACTGATCACGTGACTGATCATGCACTGATCACGTGGCTGATCATGCACTGATCACGTGGCTGATCATGCACTGATCACGTGGCTGATCATGCACTGATCACGTGGATGGTCATACTGATCACGTGGCTGATCATGCACTGATCACGTGGCTGATCATGCACTGATCACGTGGCTGATCATGCACTGATCACGTGGCTGATCATGCACTGATCACGTGACTGATCATGCACTGATCACGTGGCTGATCATGCACTGATCACGTGGCTGATCATGCACTGATCACGTGGCTGATCATGCACTGATCACGTGGCTGATCATGCACTGATCACGTGGCTGATCATGCACTGATCACGTGGCTGATCATGCACTGATCACGTGGCTGATCATGATCACACTGATCACGTGCTGATCATGCACTGATCACGTGGCTGATCATGCACTGATCACGTGGCTGATCATGCACTGATCACGTGGCTGATCATGCACTGATCACGTGGCTGATCATGCACTGATCACGTGGCTGATCATGCACTGATCACGTGGCTGATCATGCACTGATCACGTGACTGATCATGCACTGATCACGTGACTGATCATGCACTGATCACGTGGCTGATCATGCACTGATCACGTGGCTGATCATGCACTGATCACGTGGCTGATCATGCACTGATCACGTGGCTGATCATGCACTGATCACGTGGCTGATCATGCACTGATCACGTGGCTGATCATGCACTGATCACGTGGCTGATCATGCACTGATCACGTGGCTGATCATGCACTGATCACGTGGCTGATCATGCACTGATCACGTGACTGATCATGCACTGATCATCGTGGCTGATCATGCACTGATCACGTGACTGATCATGCACTGATCACGTGGCTGATCATGCACTGATCAGGTGGCTGATCATGCACTGATCACGTGACTGATCATGCACTGATCACGTGTGGCTATCATGCACTGATCACTGATGGCTGATCATGCACTGATCACGTGGATGATCATGCACTGATCACGTGGCTGATCATGCACTGATCACGTGCCTGATCATGCACTGATCACGTGACTGATCATGCACTGATCACGTGGCTGATCATGCATGATCTGATCACGTGACTGATCATGCACTGATCAGGTGGCTGATCATGCACTGATCACGTGGCTGATCATGCACTGATCACGTGGCTGATCATGCACTGATCACGTGACTGATCATGCACTGATCACGTGGCTGATCATCCACTGATCACGTGGCTGATCATGCACTGATCACGTGTGGATGATCATGCACTGATCACGTGGCTGATCATGCACTGATCACGTGGCTGATCATGCACTGATCACGTGGCTGATCATGCACTGATCACGTGGCTGATCATGCACTGATCACGTGACTGATCATGCACTGATCACGTGGCTGATCATGCACTGATCACGTGGCTGATCATGCACTGATCACGTGGCTGATCATGCACTGATCACGTGGCTGATCATGCACTGATCACGTGGCTGATCATGCACTGATCACGTGGCTGATCATACACTGATCACGTGGCTGATCATGCACTGATCACGTGGCTGATCATGCACTGATCACGTGGCTGATCATTCACTGATCACCTGGCTGATCATACACTGATCACGTGACTGATCATGCCTGATCACGTGGCTGATCATGCACTGATCACGTGGCTGATCATACACTGATCACGTGACTGATCATGCACTGATCACGTGACTGATCATGCACTGATCACGTGGCTGATCATGCACTGATCACGTGGCTGATCATGCACTGATCACGTGACTGATCATGCACTGATCACGTGACTGATCATGCACTGATCACGTGACTGATCATGCACTGATCACGTGGCTGTTCATGCACTGATCACCTGGCTGATCATGCACTGATCACGTGCTGATCATGCACTGATCAATGATCATGTGGCTGATCATGCACTGATCACGTGGCGTGGCTGATCATGCACTGATCACGTGACTGATCATGCACTGATCACGTGGCTGATCATGCACTGATCACGTGGCTGATCATGCACTGATCACGTGACTGATCATGCACTGATCACGTGGCTGATCATGCACTGATCAGGTGGCTGATCATGCACTGATCACGTGGCTGATCATGCACTGATCACGTGATCCGTGACTGATCACGTGGCTGATCATGCACTGATCACGTGGCTGATCATGCACTGATCACGTGGCTGATCATGATCACTGATCACGTGGCTGATCATGCACTGATCACGTGGCTGATCATGCACTGATCACGTGGCTGATCATGCACTGATCACGTGGCTGATCATGCACACTGATCACGTGGCTGATCATGCACTGATCACGTGGCTGATCATGCACTGATCACGTGGCTGATCATGCACTGATCACGTGGCTGATCATGCACTGATCACGTGACTGATCATGCACTGATCACGTGGCTGATCATCACACTGATCATGCACTGATCACGTGGCTGATCATGCACTGATCACGTGGCTGATCATGCACTGATCACGTGGCTGATCATGCACTGATCACGTGGCTGATCATGCACTGATCACGTGGCTGATCATGCACTGATCACGTGACTGATCATGCACTGATCACGTGACTGATCATGCACTGATCACGTGGCTGATCATGCACTGATCACGTGGCTGATCATGCACTGATCACGTGACTGATCATGCACTGATCACGTGGCTGATCATGCACTGATCACGTGGCTGATCATGCACTGATCACGTGACTGATCATGCACTGATCACGACTGGCTGGCACGTGGCTGATCATGCACACTGATCACGTGGCTGATCATGCACTGATCACGTGACTGATCATGCACTGATCACGTGGCTGATCATGCACTGATCACGGCGATGATGGCTGATGATCATTGCACTGATCACGTGGCTGATCATGCACTGATCACGTGGCTGATCATGCACTGATCACGTGGCTGATCATGCACTGATCACGTGACTGATCATGCACTGATCACGTGGCTGATCATGCACTGATCACGTGGCTGATCATGCACTGATCACGTGGCTGATCATGCACTGATCACGTGACTGATCATGCACTGATCACGTGGCTGATCATGTACTGATCACTGTGGCTGATCATGCACTGATCACGTGACTGATCATGCACTGATCACGTGGCTGATCATGCACTGATCATCACGTGACTGATCATGCACTGATCACGTGGCTGATCATGCACTGATCACGTGGCTGATCATGCACTGATCACGTGGCTGATCATGCACTGATCACGTGGCTGATCATGCACTGATCACGTGGCTGATCATGCACTGATCACGTGGCTGATCATGCACTGATCACGTGGCTGATCATGCACTGATCACGTGGCTGATCATGCACTGATCACGTGACTGATCATACACTGATCGCGTGGCTGATCATGCACTGATCACATGACTGATCATGCACTGATCACGTGGCTGATCATGCACTGATCACGTGACTGATCATGCACTGATCACGTGGCTGATCACACCACTGATCACGTGACTGATCATGCACTGATCACGTGGCTGATCATGCACTGATCACGTGGCTGATCATGCACTGATCACGTGGCTGATCATGCACTGATCACGTGGCTGATCATGCACTGATCACGTGACTGATCATGCACTGATCACGTGGCTGATCATGCACTGATCACGTGGCTGATCATGCACTGATCACGTGGATGATCATGCACTGATCACGTGGCTGATCATGCACTGATCACGTGGCTGATCATGCACTGATCACGTGGCTGATCATGCACTGATCACGTGGCTGATCATGCACTGATCACGTGCCTGATCATGCACTGATCACGTGTGGCTGATCATGCACTGATCACGTGGCTGATCATGCACTGATCACGTGACTGATCATGCACTGATCACGTGGCTGATCATGCACTGATCACGTGGCTGATCATGCACTGATCACGTGGCTGATCATGCACTGATCACGTGGCTGATCATGCACTGATCACGTGGCTGATCATGCACTGATCACGTGGCTGATCATGCACTGATCACGTGGCTGATCATGCACTGATCACGTGTGACTGATCATGCACTGATCACGTGACTGATCATGCACTGATCACGTGGCTGATCATGCACTGATCACGTGCTGATCATGACTGATCACGTGACTGATCATGATCACGTGGCTGATCATGCACTGATCACGTGGCTGATGATGATCATGCACTGATCACGTGGCTGATCATGCACTGATCACGTGGCTGATCATGCACTGATCACGTGGCTGATCATGCACTGATCACGTGACTGATCATGCACTGATCACGTGGCTGATCATGCACTGATCACGTGGCTGATCATGCACTGATCACGTGGCTGATCATGCACTGATCACGTGACTGATCATGCACTGATCACGTGGCTGATCATGCACTGATCACGTGACTGATCATGCACTGATCACGTGGCTGATCATGCACTGATCACGTGACTGATCATGCATCTGATCACGTGACTGATCATGCACTGATCACGTGGCTGATCATGCACTGATCACGTGGCTGATCATGCACTGATCACGTGGCTGATCATGCACTGATCACGTGGCTGATCATGCACTGATCACGTGGCTGATCATGCACTGATCACGTGGCTGATCATGCACTGATCACGTGGCTGATCATGCACTGATCACGTGGCTGATCATGCACTGATCATGCTATGATCATGATCACTGATCATGCACTGACTCACATCACCTGATCATGCACTGATCACGTGGCTGATCATGCACTGATCACGTGGCTGATCATGCACTGATCACGTGGCTGATCATGCCACTGATCACGTGGCTGATCATGCACTGATCACGTGGCTGATCATGCACTGATCACGTGGCTGATCATGCACTGATCACGTGGCTGATCATGCACTGATCACGTGGCTGATCATGCACTGATCACGTGACTGATCATGCACTGATCGCGTGGCTGATCATGCACTGATCACGTGGCTGATCATGCACTGATCACGTGGCTGATCATGCACTGATCACGTGGCTGATCATGCACTGATCACGTGGCTGATCATGCACTGATCACGTGGCTGATCATGCACTGATCACGTGGCTGATCATGCACTGATCACGTGGCTGATCATGCACTGATCACGTGACTGATCATGCACTGATCATGTGGCTATCATGCACTAATCACGTGGCTGATCATGCACTGATCATGTGACTGATCATGCACTGATCACGTGTCTGATCATGCACTGATCACGTGGCTGATCATGCACTGATCACGTGGCGGATCATGCACTGATCACGTGACTACACATGCACTGATCACGTGGCTGATCATGCACTGATCACGTGACTGATCATGCACTGATCACGTGACTGATCATG
Source organism: Bos mutus (assembly GCF_027580195.1). NCBI lineage: Eukaryota > Metazoa > Chordata > Mammalia > Artiodactyla > Bovidae > Bos > Bos mutus. Next base: position 9,563 of record NW_027219808.1, on the reverse strand, counting down.
CACTGATCACGTGGCTGATCATGCACTGATCACGTGGCTGATCATGCACTGATCACGTGGCTGATCATGCACTGATCACGTGGCTGATCATGCACTGATCACGTGACTGATCATGCACTGATCACGTGGCTGATCATGCACTGATCACGTGATCATGCACTGATGATCATGCACTGATCATCACGTGGCTGATCATGCACTGATCACGTGACTGATCATGCACTGATCACGTGGCTGATCATGCACTGATCACGTGGCTGATCATGCACTGATCACGTGGCTGATCATGCACTGATCACGTGGCTGATCATGCACTGATCACGTGGCTGATCATGCACTGATCACGTGGCTGATCATGCACTGATCACGTGACTGATCATGCACTGATCACGTGGCTGATCATGCACTGATCACGTGGCTGATCATGCACTGATCACGTGACTGATCATGCACTGATCACGTGGCTGATCATGCTGATCACGTGGCTGATCATGCACTGATCACGTGGCTGATCATGCACTGATCACGTGGCTGATCATGCACTGATCACGTGGCTGATCATGCACTGATCACGTGGCTGATCATGCACTGATCACGTGACTGATCATGCACTGATCACGTGGCTGATCATGCACTGATCACGTGGCTGATCATGCACTGATCACGTGGCTGATCATGCACTGATCACGTGGCTGATCATGCACTGATCACGTGGCTGATCATGCACTGATCACGTGGCTGATCATGCACTGATCACGTGGCTGATCATGCACTGATCACGTGGCTGATCATGCACTGATCACGTGGCTGATCATGCACTGATCACGTGGCTGATCATGCACTGATCACGTGGCTGATCATGCACTGATCACGTGGCTGATCATATGCACTGATCACGTGGCTGATCATGCACTGATCACGTGGCTGATCATGCACTGATCACGTGGCTGATCATGCACTGATCACGTGACTGATCATGCACTGATCACGTGCCTGATGATGCACTGATCACGTGACTGATCATGCACTGATCGTGTGGCTATCATGCACTGATCACGTGACTGATCATGCACTGATCACGTGCTGATGCTGATCATGACTGATCGCATGGCTGATCATCACACTGATCACGTGATCATCATGCACTGATCACGTGGCTGATCATGCACTGATCACGTGGCTGATCATGCACTGATCATCGTGTGGCTGATCATGCACTGATCACGTGGCTGATCATGCACTGATCACGTGGCTGATCATGCACTGATCACGTGGCTGATCATGCACTGATCACGTGGCTGATCATGCACACTGATCACGTGGCTGATCATGCACTGATCACGTGGCTGATCATGCACTGATCACGTGGCTGATCATGCACTGATCACGTGGCTGATCATGCACTGATCACGTGACTGATCATGCACTGATCACGTGGCTGATCATGCACTGATCACGTGGCTGATCATGCACTGATCACGTGCTGATCATGCACTGATCACGTGGCTGATCATGCACTGATCACGTGGCTGATCATGCACTGATCACGTGGCTGATCATGCACTGATCACGTGGCTGATCATGCACTGATCACGTGGCTGATCATGCACTGATCATGTGGCTGATCATGCACTGATCACGTGGCTGATCATGCACTGATCATCATGCACTGATCACGTGGCTGATCATGCACTGATCACGTGGCTGATCATGCACTGATCACGTGACTGATCATGCACTGATCACGCGTGGCTGATCATGCACTGATCACGTGGCTGATCATGCACACTGATCACGTGACTGATCATGCACTGATCACTGATCATGCGTGGCTGATCATGGCACGTGATCATGCACTGATCACGTGGCTGATCATGCACTGATCACGTGGCTGATCATGCACTGATCACGTGGCTGATCATGCACTGATCACGTGGCTGATCATGCACTGATCACGTGACTGATCATGCACTGATCTGCACTTGATCATGCACTGATCACGTGGCTGATCATGCACTGATCACGTGGCTGATCATGCACTGATCACGTGACTGATCATGCACTGATCACGTGGCTGATCATGCACTGATCACGTGGCTGATCATGCACTGATCACGTGACTGATCATGCACTGATCACGTGGCTGATCATGCACTGATCACGTGGCTGATCATGCACTGATCACGTGGCTGATCATGCACTGATCACGTGACTGATCATGCACTGATCACGTGGATGATCATGCACTGATCACGTGGCTGATCATGCACTGATCACGTGGCTGATCATGCACTGATCACGTGGCTGATCATGCACTGATCACGTGACTGATCATGCACTGATCACGTGGCTGATCATGCACTGATCACGTGGCTGATCATGCACTGATCACGTGGCTGATCATGCACTGATCACGTGGCTGATCATGCACTGATCACGTGACTGATCATGCACTGATCACGTGGCTGATCATGCACTGATCACGTGGCTGATCATGCACTGATCACGTGATCTGATCATGCACTGATCACTGATGCGTGATCATACACTGATCACGTGACTGATCATGCACTGATCACGTGGCTGATCATGCACACTGATCACGTGGCTGATCATGCACTGATCACGTGGCTGATCATGCACTGATCACGTGGCTGATCATGCACTGATCACGTGACTGATCATGCACTGATCACGTGGCTGATCATGCACTGATCACGTGGCTGATCATGCACTGATCACGTGGCTGATCATGCACTGATCACGTGGCTGATCATGCACTGATCACGTGACTGATCATGCACTGATCACGTGGCTGATCATGCACTGATCACGTGACTGATCATGCACTGATCACGTGACTGATCATGCACTGATCACGTGGCTGATCATGCACTGATCACGTGACTGATCATGCACTGATCACGTGGCTGATCATGCACTGATCACGTGATCACTGATCATGCACTGATCACGTGGCTGATCATGCACTGATCACGTGGCTGATCATGCACTGATCACGTGGCTGATCATGCACTGATCACGTGGCTGATCATGCACTGATCACGTGGCTGATCATGCACTGATCACGTGGCTGATCATGCACTGATCACGTGGCTGATCATGCACTGATCACGTGACTGATCATGCACTGATCACGTGGCTGATCATGCACTGATCACGTGGCTGATCATGCACTGATCACGTGGCTGATCATGCACTGATCACGTGGCTGATCATGCACTGATCACGTGACTGATCATGCACTGATCACGTGGCTGATCATGCACTGATCACGTGGCTGATCATGCACTGATCACGTGGCTGATCATGCACTGATCACGTGACTGATCATGTGGCTGATCACGTGGCATGCACTGATCACGTGACTGATCATGCACTGATCACGTGGCTGATCATGCACTGATCACGTGGCTGATCATGCACTGATCACGTGGCTGATCATGCACTGATCACGAGACTGATCATGCACTGATCACGTGGCTGATCATGCACTGATCACGTGACTGATCATGCACTGATCACGTGGCTATCATGCACTGATCACGTGACTGATCATGCACTGATCACGTGGCTGATCATGCACTGATCACGTGGCTGATCATGCACTGATCACGTGGCTGATCATGCACTGATCACGTGGCTGATCATGCACTGATCACGTGGCTGATCATGCACTGATCACGTGACTGATCATGCACTGATCACGTGACTGATCATGCACTGATCACGTGGCTGATCATGCACTGATCACGTGGCTGATCATGCACTGATCACGTGGCTGATCATGCACTGATCACGTGACTGATCATGCACTGATCACGTGGCTGATCATGCACTGATCATGTGGCTGATCATGCACTGATCACGTGGACTGATCATGCACTGATCACGTGACTGATCATGCACTGATCACGTGACTGATCATGCACTGATCACGTGGCTGATCATGCACTGATCACGTGGCTGATCATGCACTGATCACGTGACTGATCATGCACTGATCACGTGGCTGATCATGCACTGATCACGTGGCTGATCATGCACTGATCACGTGACTGATCATGCACTGATCACGTGGCTGATCATGCACTGATCACGTGGCTGATCATGCACTGATCACGTGGCTGATCATGCACTGATCACGTGACTGATCATGCACTGATCACGTGGCTGATCATGCACTGATCACGTGGCTGATCATGCACTGATCACGTGGCTGATCATGCACTGATCACGTGGCTGATCATGCACTGATCACGTGGCTGATCATGCACTGATCACGTGGCTGATCATGCACTGATCACGTGACTGATCATGCACTGATCACGTGGCTGATCATGCACTGATCACGTGACTGATCATGCACTGATCACGTGACTGATCATGCACTGATCACGTGGCTGATCATGCACTGATCACGTGGCTGATCATGCACTGATCACGTGACTGATCATGCACTGATCACGTGACTGATCATGCACTGATCACGTGACTGATCATGCACTGATCACGTGACTGATCATGCACTGATCACGTGGCTGATCATGCACTGATCACGTGATCTGATCACATCACTGATTACTGATGAACATGCACTGATCACGTGACTGATCATGCACTGATCACGTGACTGATCATGCACTGATCACGTGGCTGATCATGCACTGATCACGTGACTGATCATGCACTGATCGTGGCTGATCATGCACTGATCACGTGACTGATCATGCACTGATCACGTGGCTGATCATGCACTGATCACGTGGCTGATCATGCACTGATCACGTGCCTGATCATGCACTGATCACGTGACTGATCATGCACTGATCACGTGACTGATCATGCACTGATCACGTGGCTGATCATGCACTGATCATGGCTGATCATGATCACGTGGCTGATCATGCACTGATCACGTGGCTGATCATGCACTGATCACGTGGCTGATCATGCACTGATCACGTGGCTGATCATGCACTGATCACGTGACTGATCATGCACTGATCACGTGGCTGATCATGCACTGATCACGTGGCTGATCATGCACTGATCACGTGGCTGATCATGCACTGATCACGTGGCTGATCATGCACTGATCACGTGGCTGATCATGCACTGATCACGTGGCTGATCATGCACTGATCACGTGGCTGATCATGCACTGATCACGTGGCTGATCATGCACTGATCACGTGGCTGATCATGCACTGATCACGTGACTGATCATGCACTGATCACGTGGCTGATCATGCACTGATCACGTGGCTGATCATGCACATCATGATCACGTGGCTGATCATGCACTGATCACGTTGCTGATCATGCACTGATCACGTGGCTGATCATTCACTGATCACGTGGCTGATCATGCACTGATCACGTGACTGATCATGCACTGATCACGTGGCTGATCATGCACTGATCACGTGGCTGATCATGCACTGATCACGTGACTGATCATGCACTGATCATGCACTGATCATGCACTGATCACGTGGCTGATCATGCACTGATCACGTGACTGATCATGCACTGATCACGTGGCTGATCATCACACTGATCACGTGGCTGATCGCACACACTGATCACGTGGCTGATCATGCACTGATCACGTGGCTGATCATACACTGATCACGTGACTGATCATGCACTGATCACGTGGCTGATCATGCACTGATCACGTGGCTGATCATTCACTGATCACGTGGCTGATCATGCACTGATCACGTGACTGATCATGCACTGATCACGTGGCTGATCATGCACTGATCACGTGGCTGATCATGCACTGATCATGTGACTGATCATGCACTGATCACGTGGCTGATCATGCACTGATCACGTGGCTGATCATGCACTGATCACGTGGCTGATCATGCACTGATCACGTGGCTGATCATGCACTGATCACGTGACTGATCATGCACTGATCACGTGGCTGATCATGCACTGATCGTGTGGCTGATCATGCACTGATCACGTGGCTGATCATGCACTGATCACGTGGCTGATCATGCACTGATCACGTGGCTGATCATGCACTGATCACGTGGCTGATCATGCACTGATCACGTGGCTGATCATGCACTGATCACGTGGCTGATCATGCACTGATCAACGTGGCTGATCATGCACTGATCACGTGGCTGATCATGCACTGATCAGTGGCTGATCATGCACTGATCACGTGGCTGATCATACACTGATCACGTGGCTGATCATGCACTGATCACGTGGCTGATCATACACTGATCAGGTGGCTGATCATGCACTGATCACGTGGCTGATCATGCACTGATCACGTGGCTGATCATGCACTGATCACGTGGCTGATCATGCACTGATCACGTGGCTGATCATGCACTGATCACGTGGCTGATCATGCACTGATCACGTGGCTGATCATGCACTGATCACGTGCTGATCATACACTGATCACGTGACTGATCATGCACTGATCACGTGGCTGATCATGCACTGATCACGTGGCTGATCATGCACTGATCACGTGGCTGATCATGCACTGATCACAGTGGCTGATCATGCACTGATCACGTGGCTGATCATGCACTGATCACGTGGCTGATCATGCACTGATCACGTGGCTGATCATGCACTGATCACGTGGCTGATCATGCACTGATCACGTGGCTGATCATGCACTGATCACGTGACTGATCATGCACTGATCACGTGGCTGATCATGCACTGATCACGTGGCTGATCATGCACTGATCACGTGACTGATCATGCACTGATCACGTGGCTGATCATGCACTGATCACGTGGCTGATCATGCACTGATCACGTGACTGATCATGCACTGATCACGTGGCTGATCATGCACTGATCACGTGGCTGATCATACACTGATCACGTGACTGATTATGCACTGATCACGTGCCTGATCATGCACTGATCACGTGGCTGATCATATACTGATCACGTGGATGATCATGCACTGATCACATTGCTGATCATGCACTGATCACGTGGCTGATCATACACTGATCACGTGACTTGATCATGCACTGATCACGTGGCTGATCATGCACTGATCACGTGTCTGATCATGCACTGATCACGTGGCTGATCATCCACTGATCACGTGACTGCCCATGCACTGATCACGTGGATGATCATGCACTGATCATGTGGCTGATCATGCACTGATCACGTGGCTGATCATGCACTGATAAAGTGGCTGATCATGCACTGATCACGTGACTGATCATGCACTGATCACGTGGATGATCATGCACTGATCACGTGACTGATCATGCACTGATCATGTGGCTGATCATACACTGATCACGTGGCTGATCATGCAACTGATCACGTTACTGATCATGCACGATCACGTGGCTGATCATGCACTGATCACGTGGCTGATCATGCACTGATCACGTGGCTGATCATGCACTGATCACGTGGCTGATCATACACTGATCACGTGGCTGATCATGCACTGATCACGTGGCTGATCATGCACTGATCACGTGGCTGATCATGCACTGATCACGTGGCTGATCATGCACTGATCACGTGGCTGATCATGCACTGATCACGTGGCTGATCATGCACTGATCACGTGGCTGATCATGCACTGATCACGTGCACTGATCATCATCATGCACTGATCACGTGGCTGATCATGCACTGATCACGTGGCTGATCATGCACTGATCACGTGGCTGATCATGCACTGATCACGTGGCTGATCATGCACTGATCACGTGGCTGATCATGCACTGATCACGTGGCTGATCATGCACTGATCACGTGGCTGATCATGCACTGATCACCTGGCTGATCATGACTGATCATGCACTGATCACATGCACTGATCACGTGGCTGATCATGCACTGATCACGTGGCTGATCATGCACTGATCACGTGACTGATCATGCACACGTGACTGATCACGTGACTGATCATGCACTGATCACGTGGCTGATCATGCACTGATCACGTGGCTGATCATGCACTGATCACGTGGCTGATCATGCACTGATCACGTGGCTGATCATGCACTGATCACGTGGCTGATCATGCACTGATCATCGTGGCTGATCATGCACTGATCACGTGGCTGATCATGCACTGATCACGTGGCTGATCATGCACTGATCGTGGCTGATGATCATGCACTGATCATGATGCACTGATCACGTGACTGATCATGCATGCACTGATCACGTGGCTGATCATGCACTGATCACGTGGCTGATCATGCACTGATCACGTGGCTGATCATGCACTGATCACGTGGCTGATCATGCACTGATCACGTGGCTGATCATGCACTGATCACGTGGCTGATCATGCACTGATCACGTGACTGATCATACACTGATCGCGTGGCTGATCATGCACTGATCACGTGCTGATCATGCACTGATCACGTGGCTGATCATGCACTGATCACGTGACTGATCATGCACTGATCACGTGGCTGATCATGCACTGATCACGTGACTGATCATGCACTGATCACGTGGCTGATCAAAACTGATCACGTGGCTGATCATGCACTGATCACGTGACTGATCATGCACTGATCACGTGGCTGATCATGCACTGATCACGTGGCTGATCATGCACTGATCACGTGGCTGATCATGCACTGATCACGGCTGACTGATCATGCGACTGATCACATCATGCTGATCATGACACTGATCACGTGACTGATCATGCACTGATCACGTGGCTGATCATGCACTGATCACGTGGCTGATCATGCACTGATCACGTGGCTGATCATGCACTGATCACGTGACTGATCATGCACTGATCACGTGGCTGATCATGCACTGATCCGTGACTGATCATGCACTGATCACGTGGCTGATCATGCACTGATCACGTGGCTGATCATGCACTGATCCGCGTGGCTGATCATGCACTGATCACGTGGCTGATCATGCACTGATCACGTGGCTGATCATGCACTCATCACGTGGCTGATCATGCACTGATCACGTGGCTGATCATGCACTGATCACGTGGCTGATCATGCACTGATCACGTGGCTGATCATGCACTGATCACGTGACTGATCATGCACTGATCACGTGGCTGATCATGCACTGATCACGTGGCTGATCATGCACTGATCACGTGACTGATCATACACTGATCACGTGACTGACATGCACTGATCATGCACGGATCATGCACTGATCACGTGGCTGATCATGCACTGATCACGTGGCTGATCATGCACTGATCATGCACATGGCACTGATCATGCACTGATCGTGGCTATCTTGGCTGATCACGTGGCTGATCATACACTGATCCATGTGTGATCATGCACTGATCACGTGGCTGATCATGCACTGATCAATGGCTGATCATGCACTGATCGCGTGGCTGATCATGTACTGATCACGTGGCTGATCATGCACTGATCACGTGGCTGATCATGCACTGATCACGTGGCTGATCATGCACTGATCACGTGGCTGATCATGCACTGATCACGTGGCTGATCATACACTGATCACGTGGCTGATGATACACCTGCACTGAT
>NW_027219807.1:0-87909 GCF_027580195.1 Bos mutus | reverse complement strand
TTGTCTGGGGATATATCTGGTCAAACTGCAAGGAGGAGGCAGTTTGAGTTTGGGTGGGAAGAAGAGGAAGAAGAGTTAACTACCTGAGGAATGGAGGCTGGAAACAACAGGTTGGGAGCAGGGCAGAGAGACCAAGGACATAACAGATGGAGGAGGAGAGAAGGAAGCCCAGAAGAGGAAGAAGAGGGGAGTAGAGAGGAACAAGAAGAAAGAGGAGGAGAGTGGCAGAGGGTGGGATGGGAGGAGGAAGGAGAGGAAGCTGAGAGGGAGGAGCAGGAGGATGATTGGAGAGAGAAGTGGGGCAGAGCTGCTGATTCTTCATCTCAGCTTTTGTGGGCAACGTTGGTCCTAATCAGGGAACAGGAAGCAGCTGGTACTTGAGTTGTGGCCCCACTGTGGACCTGCAGCTTCCCAGGGAGCTCCACTCCTGAGCATACACTGAGCTATGTTGGATGAGGGACAGCTCTGAAGGAGGAGAAAGGATAGGGGTTTCTCAGGAGCTGACTGAGAAATACTGAGAAATGGGGGAGTTGAGAAAAACCAGAACTGGAAGCCAAACTCAAGGGATAAGGTGGGGGCAGGAGTGAGATGACTGTGACCAGAGGGGAAAAAAAGAAAGAAAGAACTAAGAGATCTGCTCCCTGGACCAGCAAAACCTAGAAGAGAAATCTGGGCATGCTGGGAGACACCTTGATTATAAATCAAGTTGGTTGGATATCTTAGGGGAGTCTGGTATTCTTCCCTGGGTTACCAGACCTCCCTGAGGATCCTTCTTGATGCATTGGTCAAGACTTAAATCATTGGTGCTTATGCCACCAGCAATCTCATATCCTTTCTAACAATTGTCTCTTGGTGCTCCTCCATACACAATCTAGCTCTTTAATTCCATCCCCTCAGGACCCAGGTGTGAGCACCCCTCCCTACACTATTTCACAGGCTTATCCTACATTTCCTCTCCACCAAAAGAAATCTCAGCTTCCCTGCTAGAAAAATCTACTGCCTCTTACAATGATGTGCCTTTTACTGGCGTCATTTTCCCTCCCACTCTGCTTCAAGATTCCCCTTCACTTTTCTGGCTTCATTCATCTGGTCTGTTTGCTTATCACCCCTCACAGCAAATACTTTGCACTCCTGGTGGCTCAGATGGTAAAGAATCTGTTTTCAATGAGGGAGACCCCATTTTGATCCCTGAGTCAGGAAGATCCCCTGGAGAAGGGAATGGCTGCCTACTCCAGTATTCTTGCCTGGAGAATTCCATAGACAGAGGAACCTGGCCAGCTACAGTCCACAGGGTGGCAAAGAGTCAGACACGACTGAGTGACTGTCACTTCACACTTCAAAAGGAGCTTTGGACTGAGAGCAAGATAAACTCTTGGATAGACACTTGCTGGATATAGTAGTATATTGGAGCGATCATAAGCATTCTGATCTTAGTTTTCTTATCTGTAATATGATTAAGTGAAAAGAACTGAATATGCCAAGCAACACGTCTGGCTCCAACAATTTTGTGTCTTACTATGTTCCTACACCTTCTGACCAGTGTGTTCTCCTCTTTCACTACTCTGCCTCTCCCTCCTCTCTCATTTTTCTGTGTCTCCCCTTCATTATCCACTAAGCCTTTATCTCAACTCTTGGTCTTCTTCTCCATCTTTTCATAGTCCCTACCCTAAAACCTAATCTCATCTTTCTTTCTGAGTCATTTTCAAATCTAAAGCATTGTTTTATCATGTGATTCTTGGATTCCAGTGTTCAGTTCAGTTGAGTTCAGTCGCTCAGTCATGTCCGACTCTTTGTGATCCCAGGGACTGCAGCACGCCAGCCTTCCCTAACCATCACCAACTCCCAGAGTGTACTCAAACTTATGTCCATTGAGTTGGTGATGCCATCCAACCATCTCATCCTCCGTCATCTGCTTCTGCTCCCACCTTCAAACTTTCCCAGCATCAGGGTCTTTTCTAATGAGTCTGTTCTTCACATCAGGTGGCCAAAGTATTGGAGCTTCAGCTTCAGCATCAGTCCTTCCAGTGAATATTCAGGACTGATTTCATTTGGGATGGACTGGTTGGATCTCCTTGATGCCCAAGGGATTCTCAAGAGCCCTTCTCTTGCACCACAGTTCACAGTCTTCTCCAGCACCACAGTTCAAAATCATCAATTCTTCAGTGCTCAGCCTTCTTTATGGTCCAACTCTCATATCCTTACACGACTACTGGAAAAACCATATCTTTGACTATATGGATCTTTGTCACCAAAGTGATGTCTTTGCTTTTTAATGGACTGTCTAGGTTTGTCATATTTTTCCTTCCAATGAGCAAGCATCTTTGAATTTCATGGCTGCAGTCACCATCTGCAGTGATTTTGGAGCCCAGAAAAATAAATTCTGTCACTGTTTCCACTGTTTCCCCATCTATTTCCCATGAAGTGATGGGACCAGATGCCATAATCTTAGTTTTCTTAGTATTGAGTTTTAAGCCAACTTTTTCTATCTCTTCTTTCACTTTCATCAAGAGGCTCTTTAGTTCTTCTTCGCTTTCTACAATAAGGGTGATGTCATCTGCTTATCTGAGGTTATTGATATTTCTCCCAGGCATCTTGATTCCAGCTTGTGATTCATCCAGTCCAGCATTTCTCATGATGTACTCTCCATATAAGTTAAATAAGCAGGGTGACAATATACAGCCTTGACGGACTCCCTTCCTGATTTGGAATCAATCTGCTGTTCCATGTTCAGTTCTAACTGTTGCTTCTTGACCTGCATACAGATTTCTCAGGAGGCAGGTCAGGTGGTCTGGTATTCCCATCTCTTGAAGAATGTTCCATAGTTTGTTGTGATCCACACAGTCAAATGCTTTGGCACAGTCAACAAAACAGAAGTAAATGTTTTTCTGGAACTCTCTTGCATTTTTGATGATCCAGTGTATGTTTGCAATTTGATATCTGGTTCCTCTGCCTTTTCTAAACCAGCTTGAATATCTGGAAGTGCCATGTAGGGCCACCCAAGATGGACGAGTCATGGTGGAGAGTTCTGACAAAACGTGGCTGACTAGAGAAGGGAATGGCAAGCCATTTCAGTATTCTTGCCTTGAGAACCCCATGAACAGTGAAAGTGAAAGTGAAGTCGCTCAGTTGTGTCTGACTCTTTGCAATCCCATGAACTGTAGCCTACCAGGCTTCTTTGTCAGTGGGATTTTCCAGGCAAGAGTACTGGAGGGGGTTGTCATTTCCTTCTCCAGGGGATCTTCCCAACAAAGGGATCAACCTGGGTCTCCCAAATTTCAGGCAGACGCTTTACCCTCTGAGCCACCAGGGAAGACACCATGAATAGTAAGAAAAGGCAGAAAGATAGGACACTGTAAGATGAACTCCCCAGGTCGGTAGATGCCCAATATGCTACTGCAGATCAGTGGAGAAATAACTCCAAAAAGAATGAAAAGACAGAGACAAAGCAAAAATAATACCCAGTTGCGGATGTGACTGGTAATGGAAGAAAAGTCCAGTGCTGTAAAGAGCAATATTGCATATGAACCTTGAATGCATGAATCAAGGCAAATTGGAAATGGTCAAACAGGAGAAGGCAAGGGTAAATATCGACATTTTGAGAATCAAAGAACTAAAATGGACTGGAATGGGAGAATTTAACTCAAATGACCATTATATCTACTACTGTGGATCATATCAGATCAGATCAGTCATTCAGTCGTGTCCGACTCTTTGCGACCCCATGAATCGTAGCACGCCAGGCCTCCCTGTCCGTCAAAAACTCCCGGAGTTCACTCAGACTCACGTCCATCGAGTCAGTGATGCCATCCAGCCATCTCATCCTCTGTCGTCCCACTCTCTTCTTGCCCCCAATCCCTCCCAGCAAAAGAGTCTTTTCCAAGGAGTCAACTCTTCACATGAGGTGGCCAAAGTACTGGAGTTTCAGCTTCAGCATCATTCCTTCCAAAGAAATCCCAGGGCTGATCTTCTTCAGAATGGACTGCAGTCCAAGGGGCTCTCAAGAGTCTTCTCCAACACCACAGTTCAAAAGCATCAATTCTTTGGCGCTCAGCTTTCTTCACAGTCCAACTCTCACATCCATACATGACCACTGGAAAAATGATAACCTTGACTAGACGGACCTTTGTTGGCAAAGTAATGTCTCAGCTTTTGAATATGCTATCTAGGTTGGTCATAACTTTCCTTCCAAGGAGTAAGCGTCTTTAAATTTCATGGCTGCAATCACCATCTGCCATGATTTTGGAGCCCCAAAAAATAAAGTCTGACACTGTTTCCACTGTTTCCCCATCTATTTCCCATGAAGTGATGGGACCAGATGCCATGATCTTAGTTTTCTGAATGTTGAGCTTTAAGCCAACATTTTCACTCTCCTCTTTCACTTTCATCAAGAGGCTTTTGAGTTCCTCTTCACTGTATGCCATAAGGGTGGTGTCGTCTGCATATCTGAGGTTATTGATATTTCTCCCAGCAATCTTGATTCCAGTTTGTTCTTCTTCCAACCCAGCGTTTCTCATGGTGTACTCTTCATATAAGTTAAATAAGCAGGGTGACAGTTTTGGTATTATGGGTATTTTCTTGATGTACTCCTTTTCTTATTTGGAACCAGTCTGTTGTGATAGAATGTGGTCCACTGGAGAAGGGAATGGCAAAGCACTTCAGTATTCTTCCCTTGGCAACCCCATGAACAGTATGAAAAGGCAAAATGATAGGATACTGAAAAAGGAACTCCCCAGGTCAGTAGGTGCCCAATGTACTACTGGAGATCAGTGGATAAATAACTCCAGAAAGAATTAAGGGATGGAGCCAAAGCAAAAACAATACCCAGCTGTGGATGTCACCAATATCAGTGCTTCTCAAATTTTAATGCATTTATAAACCCTGCTGGTTTTGCTGAAATACAAATTGTGTTTCAGGAATTCTCAGCTGAGGTCCAAGATTCTATATGTCTAACAAGGTGATAACTCTGTTCCTTATCACTGAAATATTTTAAATAATATGAGTCTACATTCTGCCTTCTGCTTTTTTTTTTTTTAGAATATTTATAAATCAATTTGTTCAATCGCTCTCATGTTTAATTCTTTGCGACCCCATGGACTGCAGCACGCCCAGGCTTCCCTGTCCTTCCCTATCTCACAATTGTTCAAACTCATGTTCATTGACTCAGTGATGCCATCCATCCATTTCCATCCTCTGTCATCCCCTTCTCTTCCTACACTCAATCTTTCCCAGGATCAAGGTATTTTCCAATGAGTACACTCTTCACCTCAGGTGGCCAAAGTATTGTCGCTTCAGCTTCAGCATCAGTCCTTCCAATGAACATTCAGGATGGATTTCCTTTAGGATTGACTGGTTTGATATACTTGCAGTACAATTGACTCTCAATATAAAGAAATATTTTCATCCAAATTAATCTCTAGAGTTAAAAAATAAGAATGGTCAAATATAAAACTGTTTCTCCTCAAGAGCTCAGAGAAATGACTAAAAACTAAGATCACTAAGTGCAGTCCCTTAGCCAAGTGAAAAGACCTTTAACCAGAAGAGCATCAGATGTATCAACTACTACAAAGATGACAGGAAGAAAAAAAATGTTTTTAAGATCATAAATTCAGAATAAATTCAGCCCAGATTTTTACTTACAACATACTACATACAGATAAGACATTTTGCCATAGATACAAATAGTAAAAAGACATGGACTTTGTTCTCAAGAAGCTTATAAAATAGAAGGGAAAGGGGAAATAAACAGCTACAACAAAGGGTCTAAAGTGAGGAGGATTTTTAAAAGTTCAGTTAAATTACAATGGCAGTTCAGACGAGACAGAGACAGCTTCCACTTGTGAATGAGGGAAGACCCTCTGGAGGAAGTAACATCTGAAATAAGCCTGATGATGCACTCACATTTGAATACGTGAAGGATCCTAGGACCTTATTCCATTCAGAATTTAAAATCCCAAACACAGGTTAGAATGACAAATATCACAAAAATGCATTTAGCTTCATTGACAGCTGATCATTAAGCAGAAAATCACAACAATTAAAAACTCTCTGTAAGGAGAGTGGAAAGGCCATCATCACCTAAGTCTGTTTAGATGTGTCCTGAGTTCCTGGGCAGCTGGGATCTCATTACAAAGGAAGAATAGAGCTTGGGGATTCATGGTGTGTCCTAATGAGAACAAAGATGGAGTGGAGGTAAGAAATGACTGCTAAGAAGGAAGAAAGCTGGGAAGAGGAAAACTGATGAGAGAGAGAAGAAAAAGGATGGACAGACAAGTGGACACTTGAAAAAGGGCAGGAAGGATGCACACAAAGAACTCATCAGTGCTTCCAAAGCCAAAATGCAAGACCTGCCATGAGCACCAGGGTCACACTCACTGCCAAAGCAATCCAGCCCACAGAGCTGTGATGATCTGTGGACAGGACACACACAGATGTCCTCAAAACCCACCCACTGTTTTACTGCATTTCTGTGCTCTTCCTTTGTTACTGGAGTGTCACCTCACCCTCTCATTCTTTCCTATTTCTTCTCTCATCCCTCCTTCATCTAACCTCAAGTTTCCCTATGTCTCTAGGGTTCTCATTTTCAACTCCTATATTTTTTATTTTATTTGTATTCCTTTTGGGTCTGGAGTCCCTAGAATCCCCAATTTTTCACTTGGCTCTCTTAGTCTGCTTAAGGACCACCTATTCCCATCCCAGCGGGGCTCCAGTTTTTCCTCACCCCAGTAGAGGATGATGTGCTGGCCTCCTAGACTGCTGTGCCTCACCCGGCAACTCAGGCCAGATGCCTCAATGGCTTCCACATCCAAGGAAACCCGAAGATACGATGTCCCATCAGCGTTAGGTAAGATGTCACTTCTCTGAGTGCCCTGTTGCTCCTGCTCACCCCGCATCCACATCACCCAAATAGGCTTTGGGTAGAAGCCAGAGATGTGACAAACCAGCGTCAGTTGTCCAGGGCCAGGACTGGGGCCAAGGGAGAGCCAGGCCTCTGGTCGTACTGCAGAGGACAGGGAAGATAGTCAGATGAGGACTCTAATGCAGACCCAGAAGTTCAGATTTTCACATCAATTTAGATAGACACACTTTCCCACATTGACCCTGGCCTGATTCCTGGATCAGAAAGATCCTCTGGAGAAGGGATAGGCTACCCACTCCAGAATTCTTGGGCTTCCTTTGTGGCTCAGCTGGTAAAGAATCCACCTGCAATGCAGGAGACCTTGGTTCGATCCCTGGGTTGGGAAAATCCCCTGGAGAAGGGGAAAGGCTACCCACTCCAATATTCTGGCCTGGAGAATTCCATGGACTGTAATAGACCATGGGGTTGCAAAGAATCAAATACAAGTGAGCAACTTTCACTTTCCCATATCTAGGATTGTCACCCATTATCCCCTCCCCCTCTTAGTTCCTTGTTAGGAAATGAAAAGGTATGATTTTAGAACAAAATATTAATGGAAAAGGGTGTGGGACTAACCTTGTCTCTGGAGATATGCCTTCCTGGCATCAAGAAGACCCAAGAGGAAATGTGGGCAGGTATCACTGAGGAGCTTGTGTATTATTAACTGGGTTCCTTGGAACAAATTGAATAGTCTTCTGAGGACCTGAGCCCTCCTTCCACCCTCTGGAGAGGACACCCATGACTTGTTCTGAAAGCTCAAGAAGTCTGATCCTTGATAAGCAACTCTCATAAAGCCTACTGGGGCTTCCCCAGCCTGCAGCTCACAGCCTTTTGCTATCTGTACCTCAAAGGGATCTGGCAAAAAAATTAGAGAAAAGAGCGCATAAAAAAGATAAAAGGAAGATGGAAACAGAAGGGAGAATTTCAGATGATTTGAGGAAATGGAGCAAGATTGGTTTCATCAGATATTCAGAGAAAGGGGAATTATTGGCAACTAGGAATATAGGAAGAGATGGATGACATAAGGAGGAGGGTAAAATATTTAAAGAAGGCAGTGTAAATTATATGAGCAAGAGAATAAGGAAGGACTTAATGTGAGAAAGTGGGGGTTAAAATAACCCAGGATGAATGAAATACAATAGATAACACTGAATATATAGATAACAATGAATATATAGACATAGATGCCTAGTTGGAAACTGGGGAAAGGGGCTCTTGCAAGTGACCAAAATGCAAGATAATAAAGCACAAGCCTGCAGTCAATGAGAGAGGAGTCTGTAAATAGCAGAAGTCTTGAACCTTCTGTGAAATCAGGGTCTGGATTATACCCTCTTGCCAAAAGGATACAATTGCAATGCTATGGTTTGGAGAGTTAAGTTCCAGAATTGATTGGAGGCTGTTTCTTAGAGAAATAAACTCAGTAAAACCCACACACCCCCTACCATATCCCCAATCCCTGTTAAGGAAAATGAACTTACATTCAAATTGCCATTTCCTGGCATGGCTGTAAAATGCCTGAACAAATCTAATGAAGCTCATGTGAGAAAAACTTTGCAGTTCCATCAACTCCTCATTGCTGAAGTTGCCCTTGGACCAAGGCCACAGGTAAATAATAGTGCCAGGGTTGCTCTTCCAGCCATGAGTCTGCAACTCACCCAACCAGCCTGAGCCCAGACTTTGCACCCAAGAACTGTTGTGAAAGGATAAGATACAGATGACTTCGAAGGAAACGGGCTCCTGAAAGTCTGTGGTAAAAGAACAAAGACAATGAGGAGGGGCATTGAGAAGGAGAGACTGGAGAATGAAAGGTGCCAAAGAAAGGAAACTCAGAATCTAGATGAAAGGCAAGATATCTCAGCAGACACATGCCTGCCCCAGGGCCCTATGTGCTATGAGAGCACAGGGGTCTGCGTCAGGGATGCTCAGAATGAAACTAGGCTGATATTCTCAATCTTCTGGTTTGGGAAACCACCCCATACACATAGGTATGCACGTGCGTGCGCACGCACACACACACACACACACACACACACACACACACACACACATATACCCAGCTTCTGGAACAGAGTTCTTATTCTCTTCATTGTCTCCACCCACGAGGAGAACCAGGAGCCAATGGAAGTTGCAGAAACAGCATCTCATTTGCAGATGTTTTTTTTTTTTTTTTTTTCTCTCAGAAAAGTTGGTCTTTGATTTCTGTTCTAAGCAAACCTACCACACAACACCACTACTCTGACTTCCTGCTCTTACCAATGAACCTTCCCTTTATTCACTGTCTGAAGAAAAAAAAAAAAAAATCTGCTCCTTCCCTAATCCCAAGACCGCCTACCCAAATGCTCATTTCTCTTCCAGTTCTGACTCTCTTCTCTGGCTTCCAAGTTCTCTCCTTGTCACCAGCTTCCATCCTGTTCATCTTCCCCAATCTAACTGTTATGGACCAAGTCTTATGTGGTATTTAAAAATGAATGTACCAGTAAGGACTTTTTCAACCTTGAAATAAAAGCATGAAACTAAATGTCTTCCCAGCAACCTGCTTAAAATTCTCATGCCACTGCTCTTTTCTGTTACTCTGTCTTTCTCTTGCATTTTTTTTTAATATTTCCTCAAATATTCTCTCCCCCTTTCTCACTCCCACCTACCTCATTCACGCCTCTGAGTTCTCACTCATTGCTTTATTAGCTTTTTCAGGATCCCCTATGATTTCCCTGAGAAACAGTATAAACTGACACATATTCTTCATTATTCTTAGGGAGTAGCCAGTAGCCATCACAGAGATCACAGGAGCATTGCAGCATAAAGAAAACCCTCCTCTGTTTGACCTGCATTGACATATAGTCACTCATCAAACAATCACGTAGCACCTGCCTGAGGACAAGCATCTGTTACACTTGTGAATCATGTTACACAATGCAATAACCTTATTCAAAGACTTTTTAGATCCCTTAGGGTATAAAACACTGAAACAAGAATTGTAAATCTTGCTGTGTTGAGACTTATTATAATATATAAACTCTAGACAAAAAAAAAAAAAACACACACACACAAAAAGCATTCTTGAAACAACATTTTCCAAAATGGTGACCCTTAACTGTTTTGTTTACCCAACAGGATCTTGACTTCAGAGATTGTCCTGAGGTGTTACATATATAGCCTATGTGTGGGGGGGGTGGTGGGGGGGGGAGTTTTAACTGAGTAAATTTGAAGATCTTCTGGCTTTATTCAATGATTCTTGAATTGGACAACATCCCATCTAGCAACTACAAAGGCACTCAGAGAAACAGCATAGAATGGAAGGTTTTTATAAAAAGGGCAGGTCAGGTGAGCTATTTATCAACAGAAAAGAGTATTTTAGACCAGGACATCTTCTTTTTGAGGGGAAGGGAATAAGAGAGTCAGTTCCTAGGCAGGTTGATAGGGAGTCTAGGGGTCCCCAAGGAGAGAGGGGTCTGGAATTCTCAAGGAGGAAGAAAGGACAAACTTTTTTTCTTTCTCCACATTCCTTAGGATTATATAACAATAATGTATCCTGCCTAAGGACAGTCTTTGGATTCAACCTTCTGTTATCTTAAAATGTAAATTATGGGAGTAGGTCTGATGAGGTCTTTACAACCTCCAGACATTCTTTGGATTATATAACTTCGTTGTTAACACTAGCAAGCGGGTACTCTTTCTGCCCCCTTCTGATGCCTATGTCAGAAGCTTTCTCTATCTCCTTTAAACTTTAATAAAACTTTATTACACAAAAGCTCTGAGCGATCAAGCCTCGTCTCTGGCCCCGGATTGAATTCTTCTCCTCCGGGAGCCAAGAATCCCAGTGTATTCGCGTGATTCAACAACAACCTTTCATCTTGGGGGCTCGTCCGGGATCCTTCAAGACAAGGTAAAGATGCTTGGAGCTTTAGTTCTTTGTTCTCTTAGTGAACACGTTTTCTGCTGTGCTTTACTAACTCTACCGTGTGCTTGTGTGAATGAATGGCATGCCCTGCTTGAAGCAAGTAAGGAGCCCTGCTCTGCGGTTCCACAGTGATCTCATATGGCTTATGGCAGAAACCTGTCGGGGCGTTATACTGACCTGCCAATGCCAAGAGGCACCCAATGTCTCCTTCAGGAACCGACCAGAAATGGGCAAAGCGTGTGGACCGAACTCTCCTTTCTCGGTCAAACTTTTCGGTCTCTTTGACCATTTCATAACTCCTTGGGAATTAGAAGTACTAACCTAATCTATCAGATCATAGACTTTCAAGGGACTTGTGATCTATACTGTTACTACATACTGTGGCTTAGGTCCAAGACTTGGATTGGTAGTCAAGAAAGCGCCTAGCCTTCCTAGGAATCGAAAGTTCGGAACCTGGATGGAGCTCTAGCTCCAAGAACATCTCTGAGGTTAAAGGTTACTCAGATTGGGACTGCAATGGGTTTTTTTCTTTGGTAACACCGGCTCTTAGTGGATCAGAGGAGGCTGTTATACTGGTGTGGTGATGCTTGGAAAGAACATCTCAGTTTTATGTTCACTTCGGTCTTATTGTGATCAGGAAATACTGTTCACTTCGGTCTTATTGTGATCAGGAAATACAGGGTCGTGCACAGGCACTCAGGTGACAAATGTTTCCCACAGCAGTCTTAGCTTGGGAGGCATTCCAGAAGGTTACTCTGATTCACCCTGGGTGACATCAGAGGCAAGCAAGGTTAAAGGTGAAGAGCTGGACGTCAAGTAGGGATGCTACCAAGTCTACCCCTGGTACATCCCCACCCCATCTCGATGGTAGAACCGGGAGGGACGAGTACGGTGCCTGCGTTGGTAAGGGGCAGACTAAGTCCAACCAGGAAGGAAAAGATTTTGGTGTAACGTCTGTCTACACTCCCATCTAGAGCAGGGAGGGATGCCTCCGGTAGAAAAATGGCCTTGGTCGCTTTTTTTCTCTCTTACAGATGGGAGCTAACAATTCCAGCCTCACTCCTTTGAACTGTATCCTGAAAAACGGGTAGATTTGATCTCCAGGGCTTAAAGAAGACACACCTGGTCTTCCTATGTGATACTGCATGGCCACGGTATCCATTGGAGGATGGGAAATGGTGGCCAGTTGGAGGGTCTTTTAAATATAATACTGTTCTACAATTAGAGCGGTTCTGTAAGGAACAAGGGAAATGGGTAGAAGTAGCATATGTGTTGCCCTTTTTCTCTCTGTGAAATATGCCAGACTTATGTCCTAAGGGTATAGATTTGGGCGTGAAACTTTCAGCTCCTTCCTGTCCTCTTACTTTGCCCCATACCTGGGACTCCAAACTGGGATTCAAACTGCCCACATGGAGGTCCAAACAACTCCTGTCTCAGTACGACCTCAGACTACTCTGCTTTCAGTAGAAACTCAGACCATCGAAGTAAGAGATGAGATGGAGGACAGGAGACAAAGAGAAGAGGAAAAACAGGTTTCCCCAATCTATCCCTGGGATCATATGCGCAGAGCAGCCAGAGAGACTGAGGAAGAGCCACACAAGCTGTTGCCTCTTTATGAAACACCCACTGGGAGAAATAATCAGTCTATGAGAGTTAATAAGCCTTTCTCTTATCAAGAAATACAAAGAATCAAGGAGGATCTGGGAGACTATTTAGAGGACCCAGAAAAATATATTAGAGCTTTTAAAGGTGTTACTCTGCTTTATGATCTCACTTGGAAGGATGTGATGTATATCTTGGGACAAATGCTGACTCCGGAGTCAAAGACTCGAGTTTCGGGAAAAGCGGTTGCTTATGGAGATGAATGGCTTGGTAATGCATCAGTAGGGAAGAGGGAGAACGAGATAGCGGCCCTCCCCACTGGGAATCAGGCAGTCCCAACTATAAGAACCAGACTGGGACTACAACACAGCTAAAGGAAGATGGGATCAGAGTCATTTTGTTAGATGTATTCTTGAAGGACTTAGGCAGGTGCATTCTAAGCCTTAAACTATGGCAAATTGGCAGACATAGAACAAGAGGAGAAGGAAGCTCCTGGTAAATTCCTAGATAGACTGAGAGAAGGCCTTCGCAGATTCTCTGAGATTGATCCCGAAAGTGAAGAGGGAAAAGTGATCTTAAAGGATAGATTTCTCACTCAGTCAGCTCCAGATATCCGCTGTAAGCTATTAAAACGGGTGCATGGACCAAATCAGTCTTTAGATACTCTGTCACAACTGGCTCAGACAGTCTATTATGGTAGGGAATATGAGGAAAGAGAGGCAAAAAAAGACAAAGGAAAATGGCGGAAGCCTTCGCCATGGCTATGAAAAACGTTCTTAAACAGCCTGAGAAAAATGCCCAGAGGGGCCCAGGTGAAAAGGGATGGGCTTGCTATTACCATGGAGAGGAGGGGCATCTCAAGTGGGATTGCCCTCAGGCATCTAAGCCGCCCCCAGCTCCATGTCCGGTCTGCAAAGGATCACACTGAAAGAGAGACTGCCCCCAGAGGCATAGGTCTCCAGGGTCGGACTCTCAAGACAATCAGGACTGAAGGTGCCCGGGGGTCCCCACACAAGCTCCCGTCCTAATTACACCTGAGGAACCCAGGGTATTAATAATTGTGGGGGGCCAATCCGTTGATTTCCTTTTAGATACTGGGGCAACTTATTCTGTGCTTACTGAAGGCCCTGGCCCACTTTCTTCCCGATCCGCTTCCATAATGGGACTGTCTGGATGAGCCAAAAGGTATTATTTCAGTTATTCTTTATCTTGAAACTGGGATTCTGTGCTGTTTTCACACGAGTTTCTGATCATGCCAGAATCTCCCTCACCCCTTTTGGGAAGGGATATACTGAGCAAGGTCCATGCCTCTGTTTTCATGAATATGGAGCCCTTCCTTTCTCTCCCTTTAGTTGAACAAAATGTAAATCCTAGAGAATGGGCTGATGGAAAATCTGTGGGTCGAGCACAAAATGCTATTCCTATAGTTGTTAAGCTCAAAGACCCGCACGTATTCCTACATAAGAAGCAGTATCCATTGAAGCCTGAGGTTAAAGAAGGGTTAAAACCCATCATCGAAAATTTAAAGGAGCAGGGACTATTAATTCCCTGTAACAGTCCTTGCAACACTCCTATTTTGGGTATAAAGAAATCGAATGGTAAATGGAGACTAGTTCAAGATTTACAAATAATAAATGAGGCTGTAGTTCCTTTACACCCTGTGGTGCCTAATCCTTATACTCTATTGTCTGAAATTCCTGAACGGGCCAAATATTTCTCAGTAATTGATTTAAAGGATGCCTTCTATTCAGTGCCTTTGGAGGAAGAAAGTCAATTTCTATTTGCCTTTGAAGACTCTACCCAGCCAGCTTCTCAGTTAACCTGGACAGTTTTGCCCCAGGGATTTCGTGACAGTCCTCACTTATTTGGACAAAGTTTGTCACAGGATCTACAAAACTTTAATAGCTCTGAAGCGGTGGTGGTACAATATGTAGATGATATTTTGCTCTGTGCTGAGACAGAGGAAGCTTGTTTGCGAGCCTCAGAAGATTTCTTAAACTTTCTGGCAGGCTGTGGTTACAAGGCATCAAGAGAAAAGACTCAGCTTTGTCAACAATCAGTTAGATATCTGGGCCTAATCATATCAGAAGGGACTAGGGCCATAGGCCCTGAGAGAATTAAACTTATACTAAATCATCCTCTACCTATGACTTCAAGACAATTGAGAGGATTTTTGGGAATCACAGGTTACTGTCGCATTTGGATTCCGGGTTATGGGGAACTTGCCCGGCCTTTATATAAACTTATAGCTGAAACTCAGCAGGCCCAAACCGACTAACTGGTTTGGTCTCCAGAGACTCAAAAGGCTTTTAAGGTTTTTCAGACTGCTCTCCTGCAAGCTCCAGCTCTGAGCTTGCCCACAGGATCAGAATTTAATTTGTCACTGAAAGAAAAGGTGTGGCATTGGGAGTTTTGACACAACCCCAAGGGCCTCACCAGCAACCTATTGCTTATCTAAGCAGAGAATTAGATGTAGTTTCACGTGGGTGGCCCCACTGCCTAAGAGTAATTGCGGCAGTGGCTTTATTAGCACCTGAAGCTTTAAAAATAATTAATGGACAAAACCTTACTGTACTGACTTCTCATGATGTGAGTGGAATCTTAAATTCTAAGGTTAATATTTGGATGACAGACAGTAGGCTTCTTAAGTATTATTGTTGTTAGAAGGACCAGTAACTAAGCTTAGTTTGTGGAAATTTAAATCCTGCCACTTTCCTTCCTGAGAAGGAAAATGAAACACCTGATCACGATTGTTCTCAATTCTAACTTTAAACTATGCAGCTCGGGAGGATCTAAAGGATACCCCATTAGACAATCCTGACATGGAAATATTTACAGATGGCAGTTCTTTTGTTCAGGATGGAAAGCGTAAAACAGGTTATGCCGTGGTGACTGCTGAACAGGTTTTGGAGGCAAAATCTCTCCCCCAGGGAACCAGTGTTCAGATAGCGGAGCTTGTGGCTCTGACCCGAGCTCTAGAGTTAAACAAAGGGCAGTGGATGGGCCTGATAATCTATGTGAGTTTTCTTCTGCTGACTCCAAAAATCCTGAGTCTGCCGTTGGATCCTCAAGACAATGTCTTCCTGTCCTGGGCTCACTCCTATGCTGCATTCCACAATCAGTCTAACCGCTGGGTCTGTGGAGCACTCCCCTCTTCATCAGTGGAAGGCTTCCGGAGGTGGACATCCCCACTTCAAGGAAAAGACTTTCTCCAAGTCTGTGAATACCTTCAACAACAATCACATGCGATGCCTCTTCTTTATCTGATGACATCTACCAACCCTAAAATGGACTGGTGCAACGCTTTGTACTCTAACTATGGACATAATGTGACTTTTAATTTTGATTATACATTGTCTCGGTTCAATGACTATTTTGCTGCATATAAGGTAAACAGGTCTACATCTAATGGTTTTTTACCTGACGTTTATCAAATATGGAATGAGGTTACATGGCTAACTCCTGAAAAAGGACGTTTAATATCTACTGCCTCTATATGCTGGGAACGAACAGAGCCATCCCCAAAAGTTAGCCAACAACTTAATTACAATGATTGGAAACAAGTGGGATTTTTGTCTCAGGAAACATGCAATGTAATCATTCCCGTGTTTTCCAATCCCAGTTCAGGTTCTCCCTTTGTCTGGCCAGGTACAAATTGGGACTGGATATCTCAGTCGTGCTGGCTTGCTCCAAACGGGACTTATTGGATATGTGGCTCTTACCTATGGGCATGGCTTCCCCCTGGTTGGATAGGGAGATGCACCCTGGGTCTAGCATGGCTTTATATTTTCAGAGCTTCCAGAAAAGCCTGCTAATTTACCCCACCTTAAAACTCGGTGGGCAAGGTCTGTATTTCATTGGTATGATTATTTGGCTGCAGCGTTTGTTCCCTCTTTGGGAACTACAGGTGTTATGTTATGAGTGGATGCTTTGACTAATTTTACTCAACAGGCATTACAGGATTCTCAAAAGGCTATTTCAGCTCTTAATGCTGAACAAGCACAAATTAGAAAGGTGGTTTTACAAAACAGATTGGCTCTAGATATTCTGACAGCTGCACAAGGAGGAACTTGTGCCATTATTCATACCCAATGCTGTACATATATACCTGATATGAGCACGAATGTTACTCATTTTACTAACCACATGAACAAGATGATTAGGGCCATGGATACTCCTGAAGCCTCAATTGCCTCAATTTGGAAGACGTTAACTAGTTCCCCATGGTGGACAACTATCTTAATTACAATAATTCTGGTTGTTTTGTTCTTGCTGTTTGCTCCCTGCATCTGTAACTGTATAACTGGATTTGTTTCTAGCCGCATGAAAGCTTTTAAGTTACAAATGGTTGCTCAAACTCCTGCTACTGCTGTAGCTTCCTCCAGCTACTATTTGGGGCCCCTGGATCAGATATCCTCAATATGAGGATTAGGAGAATATGTTGCCTCACCAATTTAGGGACAATGCCCCTTGTCAGCTCGGAAGTAGTTATGGAAAGAGAACAACGCCCCTTTTCCCTAGGCAACATAATTCTCCTAAAAGAAAAGGGGGAAATGAGAGAGTCAGTTCCTAGGCAGGTTGATAGGGAGTCTAGGGGTCCCCAAGGAGAGAGGGGTCTGGAATTCTCAAGGAGGAAGAAAGGACAAACTTTTTTTCTTTCTCCACATTCCTTAGGATTACATAACAATAATGTATCCTGCCTAAGGACAGTCTTTGGATTCAACCTTCTGTTATCTTAAAATGTAAATTATGGGAGTAGATCTGATGAGGTCTTTACAACCTCCAGACATTCTTTGGATTATGTAACTTCGTTGTTAAACACTAGCAAGTGGGTACTCTTTCTGCCCGCTTCTGATGCCTATGTCAAAAGCTTTCTCTATCTCCTTTATACTTTACTTTAATAAAACTTTATTACACAAAAGCTCTGAGCGATCAAGCCTCGTCTCTGGCCCCGGATTGAATTCTTCTCCTCCGGGGGCCAAGAATTCCAGTGTATTCGCGTGATTCAACAACAACTTTTCAGGAATAGCGAGAATTTTATCATGTAGATTGCCTCTTCTTTCTCTGGAGGATGGAGAGGGCCTCACAGGGAGATTATCCCATTGGTGCTGATCAGAAAATCCCAAAATAGTTGATTAAGATTACATTTCTGGTGAAGGTTGGATATGCAGTTAAGTCAGATATTGAATCTAGATTTGGCATCATGCACTTTACCCAAGTGACTCCACTATGGGCCTGTGGTTTTCTATTCAACAACCCCTACTCTACTGGATCCCCAACATCTAACAGAGTGCCTGGCAAGTGGTAAGTGCTCAGCGAATATATTTGAGTGTTGGCATAAATTTGATACAGGCATCAAATGATATTGTACATTATAGTGTTCTTCAACATAAAATTATTCAAGACATCAGAAAACATTACTTACTCCTACTTGATGAAGTGAAAAACTTTAGAGTTTTACTTCAGATTAAAATATATGCTAATAAACATGAAGTTTACAGAAAGGGTCCTGCAGTAAATCTCTTATTTATGATGTAAAAAAATAATAAAGTGAAACCTCAATTAAATAGAGTTGGGAGACCCAAAGTGGGGGCTCTCAAGCTTTCACATGGGTCACCATGATTGCAGATGCCAAATTGCAATTCTCTGCTCATCCGGAATGAATCAATCTTGTTTGGGGATATATGTGGTCATCTACTTGTTTTAGGGCAACACATAATAAAAAGCCACTGAGAATATATAGGAAGTAAAGTTAATAGAATATAATGAAGTCATTTATCCATGATTATTTTCTTACTGGTCTTACCTGAATGCTTCATGCTTGCTTTATCATATACTGCTCTCTGCTGGAAATGCGGATCTCACTCATTCATGGTGTTTGTAACTGTCTAAAGTCACTAAAATATTTGTTTATGCTACTTATAACCTGGATAGATGTATTTAGGCTATTTATTTTGTTAATTCTTAGTATATAAGCAAACAAAAATTACTTCAGGCTAATTCAAGGAAGAAATTTTTTTTAATTAAGATTAGAAAATAAAAAGCCAGAAAGAACTTCACTTGAATATTTGTAATTTTTAAAAGCTGGACATGCAAAATCACAACTTTTATTGAAACCATCACATCACTGAAGTATCAGGGCCATCAATTAACCCAAAGCTTAAGGAAAGACAGATTCCTCCAAGGAAATATGAGATGCAAATCCTTGCTTACTTGGGACAGATATCAGATGCTACACAAGCCAGTGAGAATAATTCACATAAAATTGTTTATAAACTCCTAAAGGCATGACTAGCTACACACTGAGAGTTACAGATAAGTGAAAGTCACTCAGTCGTGTCTGACTCTTGGTGACCCAATGGACTACCAGGCTCCTCCATCCATAGGATTTTCCAGGAAAGAACACTGGAGTGGGTTGCCATTTCCTTCTCCATACAGATAAGGGAAATTCACTTTTTTCCATGGACCTCACCACGGTCTCCTTAAAGATTGGAATCAAGGATATAGGCCACAGAAATCTTTCCTCATGGTACAAGACTGAGATCTGAGATAGGCAAGAAGTCCCAACCAGATCTTCTCCACTATCTCCCACACAGAAAAGGAGGGAGGGTGGAAGTGTGGGAGGGGGAAGGGAAGAAAGCTCCGTTGTCTTCAGGACATAGATGAAGACACACAGCAGCTGGAGGAAGGAGAAAAGTGAAGAAGGGACACTAAAACAGCCTGTCCTTAATTTTTAGAGGTTCCATTCTGCCGAGAGCAAGGTCGAACACTTAGAAGGCCTAAACCTCAAAACTGAAAGACTAGGCACCTGCCTAAGAATGAGACTGAGTCAGAATAAAAATAATGCTCCTACTCAGTCTCCCAACCAGATGAGCCAGCATGGAGTAGTAGGAACTTTCCACTGCTGCACAAGAGGCAACAGTGTGGTCATAAATCTTGAAGCACCTCACAAAGGAAATACCAAAGCCTGTGAGTGAAGCAGACATTAAGAAAAAGTCTCTATCCACACTGAACAAAGTAATGCTAGAGGAATTTGAAGACTGTTAAACAACAACAAAACATGAATCCGGTTAACACCTAACTGACAGAAATCTACACACTCAGTGCTTCACAAAAGTCTATTTTCAGACCAAAAAAATAAACAAAAACACTGTTTACTTCAGTGTCTCTTGTACACAATATAATTGCATTTTAACCAGGAGTTATTAAACACACAAAAGAGTCATGAAAGTAAAGCATCCAGGAAACTAAGATAGTCTGCACTTGCTGTAAGATTTCCTTTGCCCTAGAGACAGTGACTCTAGCCAATTAAAACAGACAAACAAACCAAAACACACACACACACACAAACAAAAACAAAACAAACATAACTTGAAAGACAGAAAGAGAGACAGAACGAAGTTGACATCAAAAGAAAGGGAATAGATTTATGTCTTAGAACCATTAAAAGCCCTTTTCCCTGCTTTTTAAATGTGAGGCCCCATATTTACATTTTGTTCAGTTCAGTTCAGTTCAGTTCAGTCACTCAGTCTTTTCTGACTATTTGCGACCCCATGGACTGCAGCACTCCAGGCCTCCCTGTCTATCATCAACTCCTGGAGTTTACCCGATTGAGTCGGTGATGCCATCCAACCATCTCATCCTCTGTCATCCCCTTCTCCTCCTGCCTTCAATCTTTCCCAGCACCAGGGTCTTTTCAAATGAGTCAGCTCTTCACATCAGGTGGCCAAAGTATTGGAGTTTCAGCTCCAACATCAGTCCTTCCAATGAACACTCAGGACTGATTTCCTTTAGGATGGACTGGTTGGATCTCCTTGCAGTCCAAAGGACTCTCAAGAATACTGGACCCCAAAACTGTGTAGCCACAGGGTGCTTATACCCTTCACTGTGGACTGGGGAAAAACATGGAGGGGGCAGTTTGAGTTTGGATAGGGAGAAGAGAAACAAGAGTTAATTAACTAAAGGAATGGAGTCTGGGACCAACAGGTGAGGAGCTGGGCAGAGTCACCTGGGGACACAACAGGTGGAGGAGGAGAGGAGAAAGCTCAAAAGAGAAAGAGGATGAAGGGAAGAGGAGGGAGACAGAGGCTAAAAGTGGAGGAGGAGGGAGAGGGACCTGAATGGGAAGAGTGGGAAGAGGACTGGAAAGAGAAATGGAGCAGAGCCCCTGATTCTTCAGCTCAACGTCTATAGCAGAGTTGATCCTAGTCAGGGGGCAGGAAGCAGCTGGTAATTGAGTCGTGGCCCTACCATGGATCTGCAGTTTCCCCGGCCACTCCACTCCTGAGCATAAACTCAGCTATGATGGATGAAGGACAGATCTGAAGGAGGAGAAAGGACAGGGGCTTCTCAGGAGCTGCCTAAGGAATTCTGAGAACTAGAGAAGCTGAAGAAAAGCAGAACCAGAGGTCAACTTCAAGGGCTAAAAGTGGGGCCAGAGGGAAGGTGACCATGACCTGGGGGGGGGGGGAGGGGGGAAATTGGGAGAAAATAGGTGGTCATATAAGTCACTGATAACTATGTGCTCCCTGGATCAAGAAACTCCAGAAGAGAAAACCAGAATAGGTGAGATAAACCCTAATTAGAATTCAAGTTGACAGGATACAAGGGAGTCAAGTATTCTTCCCTGGGTGACCAGACCTCCCCGGGTTCCTCCCTCTTGATTCACTAGTGCTTAGGCCATCAGAATTCTCCTGTTCTTTCTAACATCTCTTATTTAGTGCTCCTCCAAACACCAAACACCGTCACAACTCTTGAATTCCTTCTCCTCAGGACCCAGATGTGAGCTTCACTCCCCACACTGTCTCACAGGCTCATCAAACATCCTTCTCCCTGCCCAAAGAAACCCCAACTTCCCTTCTAGAGAAATCCACTGCCTCTTATACCAATTTATCTTTTACTGACCTCATTTTCCCTCCCACTCTGCATCAAGTTTTCCCTTGCCTTTTCCTTCTTCAATCATTTGATCTGTGTGCTTCTCACCCACCCTAACCCTGGCCACAGAAAATATTTTCCCAAAAGGAGCTTTGGACTGAGAGTCAAGATGAACTCCTGAGTGGATACCTGCTGGACATGGTGTATTGGAGAAATTATATCAGCATTCTGAGTTCAGTTTTCTTATCTGTAAAAATGACTGAGTGGGGAAAAACTGAGCGTTTTCTAATATGAAATTTGGCTCCAGGATTTTTGGTCCTTACTGGACTCCTGCTCTTTCCCACCTGTGTGTTCTCTTTGCCACTCTACTCTCTCCTTCTTTCTCACTCTTCTGTGTTTTCCTAGTCATTCCTCTAAGCCTTTATCTCAGCCCCCAGTCCTCTTCTCCATCTTCTTATTGTCCCTACCCATTCAACCCAATTACAATATTCCTTTCTAACTCACTTTCAAATCTAAAGCGTTGTTTTATCACGATTGTTAGATTTCTGTGTATAAAAACATGAAACACAGTTATGAATTCTTTTTTCTTTTTGTTAGAAATATTGTTCAACAAATGCCAGTACTATGTTCTTAATTTTTATTTATTTATTTTTTCGACTGTACTAAGTCAAAGTTGCTTTGCATGGGCTTTCGCTAGTTGCAGCGGGTGGGGGCTACTCATTGTGGTGGGTTTTCTTCTCGTGGAGTATGGGTTCTAGGTGTGACGGCTTCAGAAGTTGCAACGCACAGGCTCAGTAGCTGGGGCACATGGTCTTAGTTGCTCCATGGCATGTGAAATCTCCCAGGACCAGAGATTGAATGCATGTCCCCTACACTGGAAAGCAAATTCTTATACATTGTGTCACCAGGGAAGTCTATAGTTATGGATTCTATTTCTGGCAAGATGGCACATTGTATAACTTGAATAGACTAAGAAATTCAAGATTAAAAAAATGTCTTTTCATTCTTTTTTTGAACACATAGCTGCCCTCTTGATGAAATAAGGGAATCAAACATAGAAAAAAACAGACACCCAGAGATACAAACAGGAAATGATGCTCAGGCATACAAGACATCCTGGGTATTCCCTAGGGGGTTGGCTATTGCAGTTACTTGGATCAGGAAGCAAGGCCTTGGGACTTCCCTGGCAGTCCAGTGGTTAAGACTCTGTGATCCCATGCATGGGGAATGAGTTTGATCCCTGTTTGGGGAACTAAGATCTCATATGCTGCTGCTGCTAAGTCACTTCAGTCATGTCCAACTCTGTTCAACCCCATTGACGGCAGCCCACCAGGCTCCCCTGTCCCTGGGATTCCTCAGGCAAGAACACTGGAGTGGGTTGCCATTTCTGCACAGATAGCCAAAAAATAAAAAAGGAGACAAGGCCTTGAGACTTTGTCTCAAATAAACTGAAATTTGAAACTAAGTTTCCTGCTATACACTGGTCTCAGCAACAAAATGGACTAACAAATATCTACCTAATTGTCAGGGAAGGAAGTGTGCTTAGCTAGGTATTCACTGAACATTGGCTGGTTTGCTTGCTTCTCATTCTGAGAATTACTAACCACAAGTCTGAGACTGGAGCTCAAAAATATTCTCCTTGTGTGATCTTAGAATACACAAACCAAAAAATTAAAAGATTATTCCAAGTTTGTGATATCTCTGTTTCACTTGGTGAATGAAAATTCTGGAGGGCCCACCTGCTTGTGGGATCTTAGGTCCCAGGCCCAGGACTGAACCTGGGCCATGGGCAATGAGAGCACCTGTTCTAACCACCACACTACCAAGGAATTCCCAACACTAGGTAAAATTTAAAGCAAAGTTTATTTTGAGGATGCTCAACACAGTCTGTAAAAAATTCCTACAAACAAAGCCTTTCCAAATATGAGTGCATAATCCAAAATTACAGGATATGGAGAGAAATGATTCAGCATAAAAGAAAGTAGACAGACAAACAAATAAAGGCTAGATCCCTCAAGAAATCACACACTGACAAAAATTGTATTTTTAAAGCTTAAAGATGTGAAAAGAAACAACACCAGAAGAGAAAGTGACATCAAAAAACTCCAGGAAGATTAAGCTTCTAGACATGAATATTCCAAATACTGTAATTTAAAACTTGATTCATGCATTAAGCAAAAAACAGAGAAAGAAATTTTTGAATATTTCTAAATTAAGAGAGCTGAAGGATTTTTTATAGCACAAGACAGAGCTAAATAGCTGTTGAGTACAAAAAAAAAACTTAAGAGATATGAACACTAACATGAAATCCAATATAAGTCTAATAGGAAATTCATTAGGAGAGAATACAAATAATGAGCAGAGCAAATATTTGATGAAACTGTGGCTGATAATTTTAAAGAATCAATTAAAGGCATAAATCTTTAGATTCAGGAAAGACAAAAGCTCCAAAGCAAATTAATAAGTTTGAAAAACAATGTTTATTTTTCATAGTGAAGAACAACACAGAATTGTAGGCAGGTTAGAATATAAATCAATTTAAACCAAAGCTCTTTCCTTTAGATTTCCATATGTCTTAATTCAATCAGTATTTAATAAATACCAAGGGACATGCTGAACACTAAGATGAGAAATGGGAGAATACAGAAGCTCTAGAGAAAGAAACAGGTAAACCAACCATAAATGTAGAGAGTATTTCCCTTGTGAGAGAAAGTACAGGGATACAATGAGCCTCATTAGGTCCTCATTAAGTCATTTTATCTATAGTTGTGCTGCTTACATGGTCTTGTTCATTCAGAGCCCCAAATACTGGCTACCATAACCAAGCAGGAGCAGTGAGATTGTACCTCCATGAGAATGTTTCAAGTGGTTTTCAATTTGGAAACTGATGGAGATATCAAGATATTTGAGATTGAACCTACATAATGAGCACCATGTATAACACCTGGTATGTTAGATATCAACTTCTAACTTCTCTGCAGGAAACTGATGAGAATCTTGGACAGTCAGAGAACATTTTCTTGGCCATAGTGCTTTCTGGATTTTACTTGTTTCAACAATCACTAGGTAATATGGATGATAATTAACACATTTATTAGGTGCCTGTTCTTATACCAATTGCATTTGATACCCTTTTTTTCCCATTGTATTTTTGAGGACATTTATAATTAGATAGGGGACCTACCTGGTGGCTCAGATAGTAAAGAATTTGCCTGCAATGGAAGACACCCATGTTCACTCTCTCGGTTGGGAAGACCCCTTGGAGAATGGAATGGCACCCAACTCTAGTATTCTTACCTGGGGAATTCCATAGACTGAAGAGCATGGTGGGCTACTGTCCATGGGGTCCCAAAGAATCAGACATGACTGAGTGACTAACTCTTTCATGATCAGATGGATAGTAGGCAAAGATGATTTTTGCTCTGTGCCTACTCAGAATTCACCTTAAGAGCATCCTCTATAAAAACTGTTTTAAGACAATGTTGATTTTAATATGTTATGAAAATTCTATATTTTTAACTATTATTCTACAAAGCTTATGTGCTTGTTTACTTGTCTACTTTGCCTCATGACTAATCATCTAGAAGAAAAGTTTGCCAACACTGCATGTATTAGTTTGCTAGTGTTGCCATAACAGTTACCACAGACTGAGTGACTCAAACAACAAAAATTTCTTTCTCACTGATCTAGAGTCCAGAAGTCCAAGGTCAAGTTGTCAGAAGGTTTGGTTTCTCTTGAAGTCTCTCTCTTCAGCTTATAGATGGCCATCTTCTCACATCAGTGTCTTCACACCATCTTTTCTCTGTGCATGCACATCCCTTTTGATTGTGTATGTGCAAATGTCCTCTTCTTGTAAGGATACCATTCAGATTAGATTAGGGACCTCCGTAATAGCCTCATCTTCATTTAGTTACCTTCTTAAAAGGCCCTCTCTCCAAGTACAGCTGCATTATGAGACACTAGGCATTAGGGCTTCAATATATGAATTTTAGGAAGACACAATTCAGCCCATAACACCGGATACATTCACTTTCAAAATCTTCTTCACTTTACTTCTTACTGACTTTCAAATGTGTTTTTTTAACAGAAGTGTCTTATAGATATCCAGACTTCAGAGACTGTTGGTATGGAGTAAGAAAGAAACCTGTAACTTCCAAGACGTCTGTAACTCTGTATTATTTCTTATTAATAATTGTTACTCCAGTATTTACATTTAAATAGACATCTCTGCTTTCTAAAATGTAGAAATAATTCTGAATTTTCTTTATTTCTTTTTCTGACTTTTCTTCATGAAATATAAAAGAAAACAATACATTTTCTTTTTGAAATGTAGAAAGTAGAAAGAGTCACTCTATTGGTTATCAAGACTTATAATAAACCTCGAGTAATTAAAATTACTACATTGCAGGGACATAAGGATAGATTTATAGAAGAAAGGATCAGAATAAGGGGCCCAAAGACAGACCTATGTATATACAGACGGGTTCCAAGGGGTTGCAAAGAGTCAGACATGACTTCAAAACAAAACAATATATACATAGGGACACATATTACACCATAATTAATACTTCATATCAGTGTTATTAATCAATAACTAACACTGAAAATGCAGTTTTACCTCCATTTCACACCACACACAAAAATCAAGTCTAAGTATATTGTACTGTGTGCTCAGTCTTGCCCAACTCTCTGTGGCCCTATGGAATGTAGCCCACCAAGCTCCTCTGCCCATGCAATTTTCCAGGCAAGAATATTGGAGTGGGTGCCATTTCCTACTCCAGGGGATCTTCTCTACCCAAAGATCAAACCCACATCTCTTGGGTCTCCTGCATTGGCAGATGGATTCTTCACCTCTAGCACTACCAATAGCTTTGACTAGTCTGTCTAGTCAAAGCTATGGTTTTTCCAGTAGTCGTGGATGAATGTGAGAGTTGGACCATAAAGAAAGCTGACCACTGAAGAATTGATGCTTTGACCTGTGGTGTTGGAGAAGACCCTTAAGAGTCTCTTGAACTGCAAGGAGATCAAACCAGTCAATTGTAAAGGATATAAGCACTGAATATTCATTGGAAGGACTGATACTGAAGCTGAATTCCAATACTTTGGCCATCTGATGTGCAGAACTGACTCATTGGAAAAGACCCAGATGCTGGAAAAGATTGAAGGCAGGAAGAGAAGGGGATGACAGAGGATGAGATGGTTGGATGGCATCACCAATTTGATGGACCTGAGTTTGAGCAAGCTACAGGAGTTCATGATGGACAGAAAAACATGGTCTGCTGCAGTCCATGGGGTAACAAAGAATCAGACATGACTGAGCAACTGAACTGAACTGAGCACCACCTGAGAAGTCCCAAGTATAGTGTAGATATAAATACAAAAGGTAAAGTAATTAAGTTTCTTAAAGATAAAATAGTAAAGTGCTTTGCAAGGTGGGATTCCCAGATGAGCAGAATCAGCATCACCTGGAAGTCATGAGAAATTAAGTTATTAAACCTTTTCCCTGACCTAAAGAATTAAAAACTCTGGAGGTTTGTCTCAACAATATGTACTTTAAAAAGGCGGGGAGGAGCCAAGATGGCGGAGGAGTAGGACGGGGAGAACACTTTCTCCCCCACAAATTCATCAAAAGAACATTTAAACCCCGAGTAAATTCCACAAAACAACTTCTGAATGCCGGCAGAGGACATCAGGCACCCAGAAAAGCAACCCAACTCTTCGAAAGGAGGTAGGAAAAAATATTAAAAACAAAAAAAAAGAGACAAAAGAGGGAGGGACGGAGTTCCGTCCCGGGAAGGGAATCTTAAAAAGAGAGAAGTTTCCAAACACCAGGAAACCTTCTCACTGCCGAATCTGTGCTGAGCTTTGGAAGCACAGAGGGCAACATAACAGGGAGAAAAAATAAATAAGCAATTAAAACTCGCAGATTGCGAGCCCTACGGTAACTCCCCCAGCGGAGAAGCAGCGCAGACGCCTGCATCCGCCATTAGCAAGCCGGGCTGGGCAGGGAGGCGCGGCGTGGGCTGCATCACTGAGAGTAAGAATCTGGCCTGAATACCCTGAGCGCTATCTGAGCGAAATAATTTGGGCTAGCAAACCAGACTGTGGGATATCTACCACGTGAAAAGCCAGCCCTAACCTAAGACCGCCAGGCCCGCGCACAGAACAAAGGACTGAACAGAGATAGCCAGCTGCAGATCTTCCCCCTCCGGTGACAGGCAGCCAGAGCCGGAAGGGGGCAATCGCAGCCCCAGAGAGACATTATCTATAAAACTGTAAGCAGGCTTCTTTGCTAACTAAAACTTCTTGGGGGTCTGGACGGTCAACATCTGCCTGAGAAGGTGCGCCGGTTTTAACACCCAGATAACCGAGTGGCGGGGAGGCGATAAGTCGCAGCATTGGCGCTCGCCAAACACCTCATCACCTGAGCTGCTCGGACCTGGGAAGAGCACAAAACGCAGGCCCAACTGAGTCTGCGCCTCTGAGGACTGCCCGAGTGCCTGAACCTGAGCGGCTTGGACCTGGGAGGTGCATGCAGCCCAGGGCCAGCCTCGGATTGTTCCCGCGGAACAACCTAGAGTCCGAGCAGTGTGGACAGGGGAGGCTACACGCGCCGTGAGCAGGGGCAGACCCAGGGTGGCTGAGGCACTGCGAGCCCACGCCAGTGTTATTTGTTTGCAGCATCCCTCCCTCCCTCCCCACAGCGCGACTGAACAAGTAAGCCTAAAAAAAAAAAAAGAAAAAAAAGTGTCCTCCACCTTGCCCTTTGTGTCAGGGCGGAAACCAGATACTGAAGAGACTAGCAAACAGAAGAAGATATAACAGAGGGAAACGCCTTGGAAGCTACAGGCAATAGATCAAAACCCTGTGGTTACTACGGACTACATAGGAAGGGGCCTATAGATCTTGAGAAATATAAATCTGACCAAGGAACTAGCCAAAAATGAACTGAACCCACAACACCCACAAAAAAAAAAAAAAAAAAAGTCCTAGATATATTTTTTATTATTTTTACGATCATTCTTTCCTTTTTTTTTTAATTAAAAAAATTTTTTAAGTCCTCTATTGTTCTTTAAATTTCACTTTTATAACCTATTACTTTGCAAAAAAAAAAAAAAAAACCCTATTTTTTTTTTCTTCAGCAAACTTCATATATATATATATTTTATAATTTTTTGACCTTGTTTTTTGTTGTTTTTGTTTTTGTTTTTTTCTTCTTTTCTTTAACATTGTATTTTTGAAATTCCAAACTCTACTCTAGATTTTTAATTTTTGCTTTCTGGTATTAGTTATCAATTTTGTACCTGTACTTTCTTTATAATTTTCGCGACCTTGTTTGTTTTTGTTTGTTCGTTTTTTCTCTCTTTCTTTTCCTTCTTCTTTTCTTTAACATCGTATTTTTGAAATTCCAAACTCTACTCTAGATTTTTAATTTTTGCTTTCTGATATTAGTTATCAATTTTGTACCTGTACTTTCTTTATAATTTTCATGACCTTGTTTGTTTTTGTTTGTTCATTTTTTCTCTCTTTTTTTCCTTCTTCTTTTCTTTAACATCATATTTTTTGAAATTCCAAACTCTACTCTAGATTTTTAATTTTGCTTTTATGTATTTGTTACCAATTTTGTACCTTTAAGGACCCAATCTTCAGGACCCATTTTTCACTAGGGAGTGAGATTACTGGCTTGACTGCTCTCTCTCCCTTTGGACTCTCCTTTTCCACCAGGTCGCCTGTGTCTCCTCCCCTAACCCCTCCCTACGCTACCCAACTCTGTGAAATTCTGTGTGTTCCAGACGGGGAGAACACTTAGGAACTGATTACTGGCTGGATCTGTCTCCCTCCTTTTCATTCCCCCCTTTTATCCTTCTGGCCACCTCTGTTATCTTCCTCCTTCTTCTCTTCTCTGTATAACCCCGTGAACATCTCTGAGTGGTCCAGTTGTGGAGTGCACATAAGGAAGTGACTACTGGCTAGCCCACTCTCTCCACTATTGATTCACCTCATCTCATTTGGGTCACCTCTAACTCCCTCCTCCCTCTTCTCTTCTCCATATAACCCTGTGAACCTCTCTGAGTGACCCTCACTGTAGAGAAACTTTTCATCTTTAATGTAGACATTTTATCAATGGTGCTGTATAGAAGGAGAAGTTTTGAAACTACTGTAAAAATAAGACCAATAACCGGAAGCAGGAGACTTAAGTCCAAACCCTGACTCCAGGGAACTCCTGACTCCAAGGAACATTAATTGACGGGAGCTCATCAAATGCATCCATACCGACACTGAAACCAAGCACCACACAAGGGCCAATAAATTCCAGGGCAAGACATACCAAACAAATTCTCTAGCAACAAAGGAACACAGCCCTGAGCTTCAAGATACAGGCTGCCCAAAGTCACCCCAAAACTATAGATATCTCATAAATCATTACTGGACATTTCATGCACTCCAGAGAGAAGAAATACAGCTCCACCCACCAGAACACCGACACAAGCTTCCCTAACCAGGAAACCTTGACAAGCCACCTGTACAAACCCACACACAGTGAGGAAATGCCACAATAAAGAGAACTCCACAAACTGCCAGAATACAGAAAGGACACCCCAAACTCAGCAATTTAAACAAGATGAAGAGACAGAGGAATACTCAGCAGATAAAGGAACAGGATAAATGCCCACCAAACCAAACAAAAGAGGAAGAGATAGGGAATCTACCTGATAAAGAATTCCGAATAATGATAGTGGAATTGATCCAAAATCTTGAAACTAAAATGGAATCACAGATAAATAGCCTGGAGACAAGGATTGAGAAGATGCAAGAAAGGTTTAACAAGGACCTAGAAGAAATAAAAAAAGAGTCAATATATAATGAATAATGCAATAAGTGAAATTAAAAACACTCTGGAGGCAACAAAAATAGTAGAATAACAGAGGCAGAAGACAGGATTAGTGAATTAGAAGATAGAATGGTAGAAATAAATGAATCAGAGAGGATAAAAGAAAAACGAATTAAAAGAAATGAGGACAATCTCAGAGACCTCCAGGACAATATTAAACGCTACAACATTCAATCATAGGGGTTCCAGAAGAAGAAGACAAAAAGAAAGACCATGAGAAAATACTTGAGGAGATAATAGTGGAAAACTTCCTAAAATGGGGAAGGAAATAATCACCCAAGTCCAAGAAACCCAGAGAGTCCCAAACAGGATAAACCCAAGGAGAAACACCCCAAGACACATATTAATCAAATTAACAAAGATCAAACACAAAGAACAAATATTAAAAGCAGCAAGGGAAAAACAACAAATAACACACAAGGGAATTCCCATACGGATAACAGCTGATCTTTCAATAGAAACTCTTCAAGCCAGGAGGGAATGGCAAGACATACTTAAAATGATGAAAGAAAATAACCTACAGCCCAGATTATTGTACCCAGCAAGGATCTCATTCAAGTATGAAGGAGAAATCAAAAGCTTTTCAGACAAGCAAAAGCTGAGAGAATTCTGCACCACCAAACCAGCTCTCCAACAAATACTAAAGGATATTCTCTAGAAAGGAAACACAAAAACGGTGTATAAACTCGAACCCAAAACAATAAAGTAAATGGCAACAGGATCATACTTATCAGTAATTACCTTAAACGTAAATGGGTTGAATGCCCCAACCAAAAGACAAAGACTGGCTGAATGGATACAAAAACAAGACCCCTACATATGTTGTCTACAAGAGACCCACCTCAAAACAGGGGACACATACAGACTGAAAGTGAAGGGCTGGAAAAAGATTTTCCATGCAAATAGGGACCAAAAGAAAGCAGGAGTAGCAATACTTATATCAGATAAAATAGACTTTAAAACAAAGGCTGTGAAAAGAGACAAAGAAGGTCACTACATAATGATCAAAGGATCAATCCAAGAAGAAGATATAACAATTATAAACATATATGCACCCAACACGGGAGCACCACAGTACATAAGACAAATGCTAACAAGTATGAAAGGAGAAATTAATAATAACACAATAATAGTGGGAGACTTTAATACCCCACTTACACCTATGGATAGATCAACTAAACAGAAAATTAACAAGGAAACACAAACTTTAAACGATACAATAGACCAGTTAGACCTAATTGATATCTATAGGACATTTCATCCCAAAACAATGAATTTCACCTTTTTCTCAAGCGCATGGAACCTTCTCCAGGATAGATCACATCCTGGGCCATAAAGCTAGCCTTGGTAAATTCAAAAAATAGAAATCATTCCAAGCACCTTTTCTGACCACAATGCAGTAAGATTAGATCTCAATTACAGGAGAAAAACTATTAAAAATTCCAACATATGGAGGCTGAACAACACACTGCTGAATAACCAACAAATCACAGAAGAAATCAAAAAGAAATCAAAATTTGCATAGAAACGAATGAAAATGAAAACACAACAACCCAAAACCTGTGGGACACGGTAAAAACAGTCCTAAGGGGAAAGTTCATAGCAATACAGGCACACCTCAAGAAACAAGAAAAAGTCAAATAAATAACCTAACTCTACACCTAAAGCAACTAGAAAAGGAAGAAATGAAGAACCCCAGGGTTAGTAGAAGGAAAGAAATCTTAAAAATTAGAGCAGAAATAAATGCAAAAGAAATAAAAGAGACCATAGCAAAAATCAACAAAACCAAAAGCTGGTTCTTTGAAAGGATAAATAAAATTGACAAACCATTAGCCAGACTCATCAAGAAACAAAGGGAGAAAAATCAAATCAACAAAATTAGAAACGAAAATGGAGAGATCACAACAGACAACACAGAAATACAAAGGATCATAAGAGACTACTATCAACAATTATATGCCAATAAAATGGACAACGTGGAAGAAATGGACAAATTCTTAGAAAAGTACAACTTTCCAAAATTGGACCAGGAAGAAATAGAAAATCTTAACAGACCCATCACAAGCATGGAAATTGAAACTGTAATCAAAAATCTTCCAGCAAACAAAAGCCCCGGTCCAGACGGCTTCACAGCTGAATTCTACCAAAAATTTAGAGAAGAGCTCACACCTATCCTGCTCAAACTCTTCCAGAAAATTGCAGAGGAAGGTAAACTTCCAAACTCATTCTATGAGGCCACCATCACCCTAATACCAAAACCTGACAAAGATGCCACAAAAAAAAAGAAACTA
This sequence comes from Bos mutus, assembly GCF_027580195.1. Lineage (NCBI taxonomy): Eukaryota > Metazoa > Chordata > Mammalia > Artiodactyla > Bovidae > Bos > Bos mutus. The sequence goes on along the minus strand of NW_027219807.1, from coordinate 55,456 downwards.
CAGGCCAATATCACTGATGAACATAGATGCAAAAATCCTTAACAAAATTCTAGCAATCAGAATCCAGCAACACATTAAAAGATCATACACCATGATCAAGTGGGCTTTATCCCAAGGATGCAAGGATTCTTCAATATCCAAAATCAATCAATGTAATACACCACTTTAACAAATTGAAAAATAAAAACCATATGATTATCTCAATAGATGCAGAGAAAGCCTTTGACAAAATTCAACATCCATTTATGATAAAAACTCTCCAGAAAGCAGGAATAGAAGGAACATACCTCAACATAATAAAAGCTATATATGACAAACCCATAGCAAACATTATCCTCAATGGTGAAAAATTGAAAGCATTTCCTCTAAAGTCAGGAACAAGACAAGGGTGCCCACTTTCACCATTACTATTCAACATAGTTTTGGAAGTTTTGGCCACAGCAATCAGAGCAGAAAAAGAAATAAAAGGAATCCAAATTGGAAAAGAAGAAGTAAAACTCTCACTATTTGCAGATGACATGATCCTCTACATAGAAAACCCTAAAGATTCCACCAAAAAATTACTAGAAATAATCAATGACTATAGTAAAGTTGCAGGATATAAAATCAACACACAGAAATCCCTTGCATTCCTATACACTAATAATGAGAAAACAGAAAGAGAAATTAAGAAACAATTCCATTCACCATTGCAACGGAAAGAATAAAATACTTAGGAATATACCTACCTAAAGAAACTAAAGACCTATATATAGAAAACTATAAAACACTGGTGAAAGAAATCAAAGAGGACACTAATAGATGGATGGAGAAATATACCATGTTCATGGATTGGAAGAATCAATATAGTGAAAATGAGTATACTACCCAAAGCAATTTATAGATTCAATGCAATCCCTATCAAGCTACCAACAGTATTCTTCACAGAGCTAGAACAAATAATTTCACAATTTGTATGGAAATACAAAAACCTCGAATAGCCAAAGCGATCTTGAGAAAGAAGAATGGAACTGGAGGAATCAACCTACCTGACTTCAGGCTCTACTACAAAGCCACAGTTATCAAGACAGTATGGTACTGGCACAAAGACAGAAATATTGATCAATGGAATAAAATAGAAAGCCCAGAGATAAATCCACGCACCTATGGACACCTTATCTTTGACAAAGGAGGCAAGAATATACAATGGATTAAAGACAATCTCTTTAACAAGTGGTGCTGGGAAATCTGGTCAACCACTTGTAAAAGAATGAAACTGGACCACTTTCTAACACCATACACAAAAATAAACTCAAAATGGATTAAAGATCTAAACATAAGACCAGAAACTATAAAACTCCTAGAGGAGAACATAGGCAAAACACTCTCCGACATACATCACAGCAGGATCCTCTATGACCCACCTCCCAGAATATTGGAAATAAAAGCAAAAATAAACAAATGGGACCTAATTAACCTTAAAAGCTTCTGCACATCAAAGGAAACTATTAGCAAGGTGAAAAGACAGCCTTCAGAATGGGAGAAAATAATAGCAAATGAAGCAACCAACAAACAACTAATCTCAAAAATATACAAGCAACTCCTACAGCTCAACTCCAGAAAATAAAACGACCCAATCAAAAAATGGGCCAAAGAACTAAATAGACATTTCTCCAAAGAAGACATACAGATGGCTAACAAACACATGAAAAGATGCTCAACATCACTTATTATCAGAGAAATGCAAATCAAAACCACTATGAGGTACCACTTCACACCAGTCAGAATGGCTGTGATCCAAAAGTCTACAAATAATAAATGCTGGAGAGGGTGTGGAGAAAAGGGAACCCTCTTACACTGTTGGTGGAATGCAACCTAGTACAGCCACTATGGAGAACAGTGTGGAGATTCCTTAAAAAACTGGAAATAGAACTGCCTTATGATCCAGCAATCCCACTGCTAAGATCAAACCCACACTGAGGGGTCTCCAGAAGGGAAAGAGGATTCTTCACCTCTAGCAATGGATACCCCAATGTTCTAGTCTGTCTAGCAAAGCTGTTTATAAGTAGTCATGGACATGAATGTGAGACCTAGATGTCCATCAGCAGATGAATGGATAAGAAAGCTGTGATACATATACCTGTGGTGTATTAGAAGCCATTAAAAGTCTCTTGAATACATTTGAATCAGTTCTAATCAGGTGGATGAAACTGGAGCCTATTATTCAGAGTGAAGTAATACTGAAGGAAAAACATAAATACAGTATACTATGTAACAGAACTATATATGGAAAAGAGAAAGATGGTAAAAATAACTCAGGAAGAGAAGACAGACAAAGGAGACACTGATGTATAGAACAGTCTTGATGGACTCTGTGGGAGAGGGAGAGGGTGGGAAGATTTGGGAGAATGGCATTGAAACATGTAAAAAGATCATGACATGACTGAAACTGAACTTGCTGAGCCCAGGTCCCAGATATAGTGTATGCTGGATGCAAAAGGCTGGTGTTTCTGGACGGATAAAAGGGATGGTATGGGGAGGGGAGGAGGAGGAGGAGGGTTCAGGATGGGCAGAACACATGTATACCTGTGGAAGTTCATTTTGATATTTGGCAAAACTAACCTTTTTATGATCTAAAGAATTAAAAACTCCAATAAAATTGAAAAAAAAATAAAAAAAAAAAAAAAGCTTCCTGATGATTCTGATGTCCACACAGGTTTGAGAACCAGAGACTGAGACTATTTCATCCAGGTTTGGGTAAATAATTTACAAGAGTAGAATAAAATAATCATAAATAAAGATATCAATGAACTGCAATCCATTAATAAGGAATACTTTTCATCAAAATGCAACTTGAAGACAGTGAAGAGTATCCAGAGACTGGTAGATATACTTACAATGCATATCAAACAAAAGACTAGTATAAAAACTTATAAAGAACTTCAATTCAGTAAGTTAAATACTGAATTGTTTTTCAATATGGTGGGAAAAACTGGTGGTGTGGTCTCCTCCTCACCACACACACAAACACACACACACACACACACACACACACACACACACACACAAATAGCTAAAGCCTTAAACTGGTACTCCACAAAAGAGTGTATCCAAATGGTTAAGGGGAATGTGAAAAGATGTTAAGTACCATTAGTCAACAGGGAGAAATGAAACAAAATAACAGTTGGATGCACTACACATCCATCAGAAGGTTAAAATTAAAAATGTTAATATATCAGTATGATTGAGGATGCTAATAGGATGGAAGATAGACTGGTATAAACACTATGAAAATCTGTTTGTCAGTATTTATTAAATATGAAAAGTGTATATAAACTGTGAATCAGCAATTTCATTTATATGTATATAAATATAAGAGAAATGAGTGTTTATGTTCACAAAAGATGTGCAAAAAAGTGTTCAAAGCAGCATTATTCAATATAGCTAAAATCTAGACATAATTCAAATGTTTATCTATAGGACAACAGGTAGATTGTGGTATATTCACACAATGAAATACTACATAGCAATGAAAAACAATAAATTACTGCTACATGTAACAACATGAATAAATCTCATAAAAATAATGTTGGGGAGGCGATCCTAAGATGGCAGAGGAATAGGTCAGGGAGACCACTTTCTCCCCCTCAAATTCATCAAAAGAACATTTGAACTCTGAGTAAATTCCACAAAACAATTTCTGAATGCCAGCAGAGGACATCAGGCACCCAAAAAAGCAGCCATTGTCTTCAAAAGGAGGTAGGAAAAAATATAAAAGACAAAAAGAGAGACAAAAGAGGTAGGGAGTCTGCAAAAGAGAGACGTTTCCAAACACCAGGAAACACTCTCATGGCCTGGTCTGTCTGTGGTGAGCCTTGGAACCACAGAGGGCAGCATAACTGGGAGGAAAAATAAATAAATAATTAAAACCCACAGATTACGTGCCCAACAGTAACTCCCCCAGTGGAGAAGCAGAGCAGACGCCTACATCCACCACTAGCAAGCCAGGGCTGCGCAGGGAGGTGCAGGCTGCATTACTTAGAGTAAGGATCGGGCCTGAATGCCCTGAGGGCAATCTGAGGGAACTAACTTGGGATAGCAAACCAGACTGTGGGATAGCTACCACGTGGAAAGCCCTAACCCGAGACACCACCAGGCCCGCTCACAGAACAAAGGACTAACTAGAGCTACGCAAAAAGCCCTAACCTAAGACACGATCAGACCCACTCACAGAACAAAGGACTGAGCAGAGCTAGCCGGCTGCAGACCATCCCCCTCCAGTGACAGGCAGCCATAGCCAGAAGGGAGCAATCGCAGCCCCAGAGAGACATTATCTACCAAACTGCAAGCAGGCTTTGTTGCTAACTAAGACTTCTTGAGATTCTAGATGGTCAACATCCGCCTGAGAACGTGTGCCAATTGTACACCCAGAAAACCGAGCCAGGGACAGGGAGGATAAGTCACAGCGACCATGCTCACCAAACACCTGGTCACCTGAGCTGCTCGGACCTGGGAAGGGCACAAACCACAGGCCCAACTGAGTCTGCCTCTCTGAGGACTACTCGAATACCTGAACCTGAGCAGCTTAGACCTGGGAAGTGCATACAACACAGGGCTGGCTTCAGACAGTTCCCAGCAAAGCAACCTAGAGCCTAAGCAGTGTAGACAGGGAAAGCACACAAGCCGTGAGCGGGGGCAAACCCAGTGTGGCCGAGACACTGTGAGCACACACCAGTGTTATTTGTTTGCAGCGTCCCTCCCTCCCCACAGCACGACTGAACAAGTGAACCTAAAAAAGTGTCCACCACCACCCACTTGTGTCAGGGCAGAAATTAGACACTGAAGAGACCAGCAAACAGAAGAAGCTAAACCAGAGGGAACCTCATTAGAAGTGACAGGTGCAATAGATTAAAACCCTGTAGTTAGTACCAACTACATAGGAAGGGGCCTATGGATCTTGAGAAATATAAGCCGGATCAAGGAAGTATCCGAAAATGAACTGACCCCACAATACTCACAACAACTCCAGAGAAAGTCCTAGATATATTTTTACTATCATTCTTTATTTGTTTTAATTTTTTTTAATTTTTTAAGTCCTCTATTACTCCTTTAATTTTCACTTTTATAACCTACTATTACTTACAAAAAGAGAGAGACCCTATATTTTAAAGCAAACTTCATATATATATATATATATATATATATATATATATATATATAAAATCATTTTTGTGACTTTGTTTTTGTTTTTTTTTCCTTTCTTTTTTTGAAAGAAACAAAAATCCAACCTCTACTCTAGATTTTTAATCTTTGCTTTTTGGTATTTGTTATCAATTTTGTGCCCTTACAAATGCAATCTTCAGTACCCATTTTTACTTGGGAGCGAGATTACTGGCTTAACTGCTCTCTTCCCGCTTTGAACTCTCCTTTTTCTCCACCAGCTCACCTCTATCTCCTCCCTCCCCCTTCTCTTCTCTACCCAATTCTGTGAATCTCTTTGTGTGTTCCGAATGGTGAAGAACACTTAGGAACTGATTACTGGCTAAATCTCTCTCTCCTTTTGATTCTCCCCTTTATCCTCCTGGCCACCTCTGTCTCCTTCCTCACTCTTCTTTTCTCTGTGTATAACTCTGTGAACATCTCTGAGCAGTCCAGACTGTGGAGTGCACATAAGGAAGTGATTACTGGCTAGCTTTCTCTTTCTCCTTTTGATTCCACCTCATCTCATCCTGGTCACCTCTATCTCCCTCCTCCCTCTTCTCTTCTCCATGTAACTCTGTGAACCTCTCTGGGTGTCCCTCACTGTGGAGAGACTTTTCACCTTTACCCTAGATGTTTTATCAACAGTGCTGTATAGATGGAGAAGTCTTGAGGCTACTGTAAAAGTAAGACTGAAAACCAGAGGCAGGAGGCTTAAGTCCAAATCCTGAGAACACCAGAGAACTCCTGACTCCAGAGAACATTAATCGACAGGAGCTCATCAAACGCCTCCATACCTACACTGAAACCAAGCACCACCCAAGGGCCAACAAGTTCCAAAGCAAGACATACCACGCAAATTCTCCAGCAATACAGGAACACAGCCCTGAGCATCAATATACAGGCTGCTCAAAGTCACTCCAAACCCACTGACATCTCATAATTCATTAGTGGACACTACATTGCACTCCAGAGAGAAGAAATCCAGCTCCATCCACCAGAACACCGACACAAGATTCCCTAACCAGAAAACTTTGACAAGCTACTATACCATCTACAGTGATTTTGGAGCCCAAAAAAATAAAGTCTGGCACTTTTTCCACTGTTTCCCCATCTATTTCCCATGAAGTGATGGGACCAAATGCCATGATCTTCGTTTTCTGAATGTTGAGCTTTAAGCCAACTTTTTCACTCTCCTCTTTCACTTTCATCAAGAGGCTTTTTAGTTCCTCTTCACTTTCTGCCATAAGGGTGGTGTCATCTGCATACCTGAGGTTATTGAGATTTCTCCTGGCAATCTTGATTCCAGCTTGTGCTTCTTCCAGTCCAGCGTTTCTCATGATGTACTCTGCATAGAAGTTAAATAAGCAGGGTGACAATATACAGCCATGATGTACTCCTTTTCCTATTTGGAACCAATCTGTTGTTCCATGTCCAGTTTGAACTGTTGCTTCTTGACCTGCATATAGGTTTCTCAAGAGGCAGGTCAGGTGGTCTGGTATTCCCATCTCTTTCAGAATTTTCCACAGTTTCTTGTGATCCACACAGTCAAAGGCTTTGGCATAGTCACTAAAACAGAAATAGATGTTTTTCTGGAACTCTCTTGCTTTTTTAATGATCCAGCAGATGTTGGCAATTTTATCTCTGGTTCCTCTGCCTTTTCTAAAACCAGCTTGAACATCTAGAAGTTCACCGTTCATGTACTGCTGAAGCCTGGCTTGGAGAACTTTGGGCATTACTTTACTAGCATGTGAGATAAGTGCAATTGTGTGGTAGTTTGAGCATTCTTTGGCATTGCCTTTCTTTGGGATTGGAATGAAAACTGACCTTTTCCAGTCCTGTGGCCACTGTTGAGTTTTCCAAATTTGCTGGCATATTGAGTGCAGAACTTTCACAGCATCATATTCCAGGATTTGAAATAGCTCGACTGAAATTCCATCACTTCCACTAGCTTTCTTCTTTGTGATGCTTTCTACGGCCCACTTGACTTCACATTCCCAGATGTCTGGCTCTAGGTCAGTGATCACACCATCGTGATTATCTTGGTCTTGAAGATCTTTTTTTGTACAATTCTGTGTATTCCTGCCACCTCTTCTTAATATCTTCTGCTTCTGTTAGGTCCATACCATTTCTGTCCTTTATTGAGCCCATCTTTGCATGATTCCCTTGGTGTCTCTAATTTTCTTGAAGAAATCTCTAGTCTTTCCCATTCTCTTGTTTTCCTCTATCTTTTTGCATTGATGGCTGAGGAAGGCTTTCTTATCTCTCCTTGTTATTTTTTGGAACTCTGCATTCAGCCCAAGACACATATTAATCAAATTAACAAAGATCAAATATAAAGAACAAATATTAAAAACACCAAGGGAAAAACAACAAATAACACACAAGGGGATTCCCATAAGGATAACAGCTGATCTTTCAATAGAAACTCTTCAGGCCAGGAGGGAATGGCAGGACATACTTAAGGTGATGAAAGATAATAACCTACATCCCAGATTACTGTACCCAGCAAGGATCTCATTCAAATATGAAGGAGAAATCAAAAGCTTTACAGACAAGCAAAAGCTGACAGAATTCAGCACCACCAAACCAGCTCTCCAACAAGTGCTAAAGGATCTTCTCTAGAAAGGAAACACAAAAAGGGTGTATAAACTCAAACCCAAAACAATAAATGGCAACGCCATCATACTTATCAATAATCACCTTAAACGTAAATGGGTTGAATGCCCCAACCAAAAGACAAAGACCGGCTGAATGGATACAGAAACAAGACCCCTATATATGTTGGCTACAAGAGACCCACCTCAAAACAAGGGACACATACAGACTGAAAGTGAAAGGCTGGAAAAAGATATTCCACGCAAATAGAGACCAAAAGAAAGCAGGAGTAGCAATACTCATATCAGATAAAATAGACTTTAAAACAGTATAATATATAGCAATGAAAAATAATGTTACTGCTGAATGTCACATCATGAATAAACCTCACAAAAAAGTTGTTGAAATATAGAAGACAGACACAAATAGGTCTTACTGTATGATTCTAGTAACATGAAGTTCAAAAGCAGAATCAAAATTAAACTCTGGACATAGAGATCAGAATATTTGTTGTTTTGAAAAGATGTTGACTGCAAGTGGAGCCCTAAGGGGCTGAAAATATTCTTTGACTGCAAGTGGAGCTATGAGGGGCTAAAAATATTCTTTATCAGGGCTAGGGGTTGTGTTTAAGTTCCTTCCAGAAAGCAGATCTAAAATAGGAAAGGTGAGAAAGTCAAAGGACACTGCAATGACAAAGGAAGCTTTATAGGTAAGACTTTACTTAGGGACATGATACCAGGTATTAGGAGTGGGAGACTTGGCAAGTACAACAGGAAAGAAAATCCAAACAGTGGTGTATTATCAGAGTGGTCACCACTCCAGAAAACTAGAATCTGATCCCACTGGAAGCCTCTGAGGAATTCCACAGACTGTGGCTCAGTGCTGTAAGCCTGAGGCCTACGAGGGGAGCACATATCCATGACCTGACTCATGTCCCAGAAGAGCCATGTTCCCCTGTGCACCAAGGAGTGTTCATTCCCCCACACTTGCAGTTTTGAGCATCAAAACATGATAAGCAGCTGCTCACAGATGTCCCAACCACATCATAAGAAAAGCCTTAGTGTAAAAATGCAGAAGATAGACAGTGCAGATGACGTTAGGTTCTCTAACCAATTTTCATCTTAGCAATGGCTGGGGAAAAAATACTGGGCTGAGAAGATGTGAAGCATAAGAAGGGTCTGACACGATCTGATTTTTCTGAGCAAACAAAAAATATATTCACAAGATCAATCAATTTTTTTCATAGGAAAACTTACAATACACCAGTCTGGTCAGTAACTGTTTATCTCCCAGTGACATCTAGTGGTGAAATATGAACATTCACAAGATTCAGTTTACAGCTTTTAATGGTGTCTAAAAGGAAATTCCTCAGTAAATTCTATGTAGCCTAGTTTCACTCCATTCTGAATCAAAAGCTCAGTACCTGATGTAGACAGACACATTCAGTGACAGCTATTCATCTGTTGGGACACTTATTTTAACCCACCACTTCAAGAAGAGCAGGCAAACTCACTTTGGTACCGTGTAATTAACTATCAGTTCATTAATGTGGGGAGCTTTATAGTAAGACTTTTCTGTAAGTGGAGACTTTTATCTGACTTTGGGCTAATTCCCCCGTATTTTTCCCATGGTTACAATCAGCCTTAAATGTGATCTCTACATTGCATTTGTGATCTAAAAAATCCTAATTTCTCCAGCTTTGGGGAGTCACTCTAGTTAAATCTTAAAATTAAAATATCTATGAGAAAGTATACCAAGTAAATTCCTTTAAGCCCATTTAATTCCATTATTTGCCAGCCTGTGCTCGATGCACGATACTGGATGCTTGGGGCTGGTGCACAGGGACGACCCAGAGGGATGGTATGGGGAGGGAGGAGGGAGGAGGGTACAGGATGGGGAACACATGTATACCTGTGGCGGATTCATTTTGATATCCCACATGTAGGCCCATGCACCACAACTACTGAGCCTGTGTTCTAAGACTGGCGAGGTGCAACCACTGAGCTCATGTGCTGCAACCGCTGAAGCCCTCACCCTTGTGGAGCCCATGCCCCACGAGAAGAGAAGTCATTGCAATAAAAGCCTGGGGCACCAAAACGAAGAGTGACCCCCACTAGCCACTACTAGAGAAAAGCCCAAGCAGCAACAAAGACCCAACACAGCCAAAAATAAATAAATAAAATTACTTTTTAAAAAAGAATATTACACCATGATCAAGTGGGATTTACTCCTGGAACGCAAAGATGGTTCAAAATACACAAATCAATAAATGTGATACACAACATTAACAAAATAAAAATTGAAAATTGTATGATGATCTTTATAGATTCAGAAAAGGCCTTTGACAAAATTCAACAACCTTTCATGACAAGGAAAAAATTCCCAAAAATTAGATACAGATGGAATATACCTCAACACAGTAAAGGCAGTGTATTACAAATCAACAGCTAAAATCATGCTCAATGTTGAAACCCTGAAAGTTTTTCCTCTGTGATTAGGTACAAGACAAAGATACATACTATTGACAATTTAAATCAACATAGTACCTGAAGTTTTCTGGCCAGAGCACTTAGATAAGGAAAAACTTAAAGGCATCTAAGTTAGAAAAGAAGTAAAACTGTATCTATTTGCAGATGACAATCGTATATATAGAAAACCCTAAAAACTCAACCAAAAAACTGGAACTAATAAACAAATTTAGTAAAATTGAAGGGTACAAAAATCAATATACAAAATATCAGTTGCATTTCCAAATATTAACAATGAACTCTTAGAAAAATAAATTAAGAAAACAATCCCATTTACAATAAAATTAAAAAGAATAAAACACTTGGGAATAAATTAACCAAACAGGTAAAAGATCAGTATATTCAGATCCATGAGACACTTGAGCCATGAACTGACACTCTGGCTAAGTGGCCAGAACCCACAGCTCCTCTCCTGGGGCAGAGCACACATTCAGCGCAGGGCATCCCTGACTCATCAGGGACATGAGGATCCAGAATTGGGGGCTCTCTAGTGGACAAAGTATTTTGAAACCCTGGAGAAGAAGAAAAATTCTCAAAAGCAGATGAAGGAATCTTTTGTCAGTGACCACAATGGAACAAGCATGCTGGAAATCATTGAGGGCTTGGGCTTGCCTACACTCCTTATCCTGTGCAGAGGGCTCGGGATCATTTTCTCACAGCACTTATCTTTTTCCTCACACACTTGGAGACCTTGATTCTTCATTGACTTTGCTTTCTTGATAGTTTCCCTGGTAACAATTTTGACCATTTTCTCTACATTTGTTCTCCTTAAGCATCTTGTAATTATCTTTGGGGCCGGGCTGTTCTATAAAATATACTGCAAGAAAATTTGATATGTCAGAATGCTTGTCTGGAAAATTCTTGAAAAATTCTTGAAAGTCAGTCTGGACTCAGAATACATTCCAGGCATCTCTTGTTTTCATGTAATTGACAGTGCATTTACTGCTGTTGCCATTTTGGCTGTAGACTTCCCATGTTTTCCTAGAAGACTTCCCAAAATTGGTGTCTATGGAATAGGAGCAATGGATTTTCAAATAGGAAGATTTCTTTTGAGGACTGCAATGATTTCTCCAAAGATTAGAAGAAAATATACAAAGGGTCCAGATTTTATTTTATGAAGTCACTGTACTATGGCCATTAGTCTTCCTAGGAATGGGATGATTAATTATTATAAGATCTGTAGAATCTCAGTAACATTTAACTGAGTATGGAGTTCAATGGAACATTTCCTTTACCTTAATAGTTGTGAAATTTATAGCATCACAGCTCTTGATTATTTTTCCCCTAAATAAACTCTTGATTGTGGCCATCAACATTACTGTATTATACCAACTAGTCTTGATTTTACCCCATTGAAGAGATTAATTTTGTATGGCACAGGGGTTGGTTTACTAAATGCCAACAGAGAAAAAAATAATCTCTACCTTGTGGTATATCACAGTACTCATGGCTAGTGTTCACACTATGTCAAATGAACTTAAAAAACAAATCACTTATCAAAGACTGGAAAAAGTAACATATAATCTGCTGACATCTATTGGCCTCTTCATATCACTTTACATAGTTCAGGCAAATGTAGAAGTAGCATCTTAAAGAATGGACACTTTAGCCTTTTATATTTGAGTAATTGCTTCTTACCTAATCCTCCTTAGTAGTTTAATACTGGGTGATATAATTTTGAGTTTTGCCAAATTTCTAATTAAGGGTACAGTATTACCATGTTCTTGGAAATTTATTCCATCACATGCTGCAAATAAAAAGCATTCAGAATATCCACTCTTTGAAGCTGAAAGAAAACCAACTCTTGGTTTAATCACAGCAATGAACAGAAACAAATTAATTTTTTCTTGCTGTCAAATGTAACAATGACAAAATCAACCTGTTAACCTGTTAGTCCATTGTGGGCTTTATTTGTGCTCAAGCATTACATCAACTGATGTCCATTGTTAAGCTTTATATTGTATATCAAGCTCCATATATATATATATAATTAAGCAGTTGATAACATACATAATATATATATGATAACATACATAATATATATACATATATATATGAAAGACTAGAGATCTCTTCAAGAAAATGAGAGATACCAAGGGAGCATTTCATGCAAAGATGGGCTCGATAAAGGACAGAAGTGGTATGGACCTAACAGAAGCAGAAGATATTAAGAAGAGGTGGCAGGAATACACAGAAGAACTATACAAAAAAGATCTTCATGACCCAGATAATCACGATGGTATGATCACTCACCTAGAGCCAGACATTCTGGAATGTGAAGTCAAGTGGGCCTTAGAAAGCATCACTATGAACAAAGTTAGTGGAGGTGATGGAATTCCAGTTGAGCTACTTCAAATCCTGGAAGATGATGCTGTGATAGTGCTGCACTCAATATGCCAGGAAATTTGGAAAACCCAGCAGTGGCCACAGGACTGGAAAAGGTCAGTTTTCATTCCATTCCCAAAGAAACGCAATGCCAAAGAATGCTCAAACTACCGCACAATTGCACTCATCTCACATGCTACTAAAGTAATGCTCAAAATTCTCCAAGCCAGGCTTCAGCAATATGTGAACCGTGAACTTCCAGATGTTCAAGCTGGTTTTAGAAAAGGCAGAGGAACCAGAGATCAAATTGCCAACATCCGCTGGATCATGGAAAAAGCAAGAGAGTTCCAGAAAAACATCTATTTCTGCTTTATTGACTATGCCAAAGCCTTTGACTGTGTGGATCACAATAAACTGTGGAAAATTCTGAAAGAAATGGGAATACCAGACCACCTGACCTGCCTCTTGAGAAACCTATATGTAGGTCAAGAAGCAACAGTTCGAACTGGACATGGAACAACAGACTGGTTCCAAATAGGAAAAGGAGTACATCATGGCTGTATATTGTCACCCTGCTTATTTAACTTCTATGCAGAGTACATCATGAGAAACGCTGGACTGGAAGAAGCACAAGCTGGAATCAAGATTGCTAGGAGAAATCTCAATAACCTCAGATGTGCAGATGACACCACCCTTATGGCAGAAAGTGAAGGGGAACTAAGAAGCCTCTTGATGAAAGTGAAAGTGGAGAGTGAAAAAGTTGGCTTAAAGCTCAACATTCAGAAAACGAAGATCATGGCATTTGGTCCCATCACTTCATGGCAAATAGATGGGGAAACAGTGGAAACAGTGTCAGACTTTATTTTTTTGGGCTCCAAAATCACTGCGGATGGTGACTGCAGCCATGAAATTAAAAGACGCTTACTCCTTGGAAGGAAAGTTATGACCAACCTAGATAGCATATTGAAAAGCAGAGACATTACTTTGCCACCAAAGTTCCATCTAGTTAAGGCTATGGTTTTTCCAGTGGTCATGTATCGATGGGAGAATCAGACTGTGAAGAAAGCTTAGCACTGAAGAATTGATGCTTTTGAACTGTGGTGTTGGAGAAGACTCTTGAGAGTCCCTTGGACTGCAAGGAGATCCAACCAGTCCATCCTAAAGGAGATCAGCCCTGGGTGTTCTTTGGAGGGAATGATGCTAAAGCTGAAGGTCCAGTACTTTGGCCACCTCATGCAAAGAGCTGACTCATTGGAAAAGACTCTGATGCTGGGAGGGATTGGGGGCATAAGGAGAAGGAAAATGACAGAGGATGAGATGGCTGGATGGCATCACCGACTCGATGGACATGAGTTTGAGTGAACTCTGGGAGTTGGTGATGGACAGGGAGGCCTGGCGTGCTGCGATTCATGGGGTAGCAAAGAGTCGGATATGACTGAGCGACTGAACTGAACTGAGCTGAATTATATATGTATTGCACTTGCAAGACAAGACTATAGAATCTTGGTGATGAATAGGAGTCAGATATATTTTGAGCAATATAATTTTAATGAGGAAGAGAAAACATAAAATGTGAAGAAAATAGGACTTTTTGGCAACCCAACGTTAACTATAATTTATTATAAAATTCTTTCATTACTACTCTAAAAGTAATGATACTTAATATTTTAAAATCTATCTCAACACTATGTAAAACAAACCAATACAGAAGAAACAAAGCCTTGTGACTTGTTAGAATATATATATTCCAATATATTTTAAAGAATATTTTAAAGAAACTGTTGTGTTTATAGTTGTGATGCTAGAAGATTAAAGGAATGGAAAGGAGGATTTTTACTTTCCATCTTATATTACCTATTATGAGTCTGTATTTTTATTGTATGAATCACTTTTATAATATTTACATTAAAAAATCTCAATTGTGGAATTGTGAAAAAAATTATAAGACATTGATGAAAGGAATTTAAGACAGAAATAAATAGGATGATAATCCATATTCATAGATTGGAAGAATTATTAATGTTAAAATATCCATGCTACCCAAAATAATCAATAGATCCTGTGAAATCCCTATCAAAATTTCATTGGAATTTTCATAGGAATACAACAAACAATCCTAAAATTTATGTAAAGCCACAAAACACTTTGAGTAGTCAAAGCAAACTTGAGAAAGAACAAAGCTGGAGTCATCACACTTCCTGACTTCAAACTACATTACAAAGTTTTAGTAATCAAAACAGTGTGGCATTGGCCTAAAAATAGACACATAGATCAGTGGAATAGAATAGAAATCCCAGTAGTAATCTCATGCATATATGGTTAATTAATTTTTGATGAAGGCACCAAGAATATACGATGGGAAAGGATAGTCTCTTCAATAAATGGTGCTGGGATATCTACATGCAAAAGAATGAAACTAGGTTTCTATATTACACTGCACATAAAAATCAACTCAAAATTGATTAAAAATTTGGATGTAAGACCTAAAACTATTAAAACCACAGAATAAAACAGGGATAAGCACCTTAACATTGGTATTGGCAATAATTTCTTTTAATATATTGCTGGTAAAAATATCACTAACTTCAGATATGTGGATGATATCACTCTAATGGCAGAAAGTGAGGAGGAAATAAAGAGCTTCTTGATGAGGGTGAAAGAAGAGAGTGAAAAAACAGGCTAAAAACTCAACATTCAAAAAACTAAGATCACAGAATCTGGTGCCATCACTTCATGTCAGATAGATTAGGGAAAAAGTGGAAGCAGTGACAGATTTTATTTTCTTGGGCTGCCAATCAATGAGGACAGTAACTATAGCCATGAATTTAAAAGACTCTTGCTCCTTGAAAGGAATGCTATGGCAAATCTAGACAGTGTATTAAAAAGCAGAGACATCACTTTGCCAACAAAGGCCCATATTGTCAAAGCTATGGTTTTTCCAGTAGTCATGTATACATGTGAGAGTTGGACCATTAAAGAAGCCTGAGCACTGAAGAATTGATGTCTTTGAATTGTGGTGCTTGAGAAGACTCTTGAGAATCCCTTGGACAGCAGGGAGATCAAACCAGTCAATTCTAAAGGAAATTCATCTGGTATATTCATTGGAAGGACTGATGCTGAAGCTAAAGCTCCAATACTTTGGCCACCTAATGTGAAGAGCTAACTCACTGAAAAAGATTCTGATGCTGGGAAAGATTGAAAACAAAAGGAGAAGAGGGCAGCAGAGGATGAGATAGCATCACCAACTCAATGGACATGATCTGAGCAAACTCTGAGAGATAGTGAAGGACAGGGAAACCTGGTATGCTGCAGCTCACGGGGTTGCAAAGAGTTGGACACAACTTAGTCACTGAATAACACCAATGGTACCAAAAGCAAAGGCAACAAAAGCAAAAATAAACAACTGGGACTACATCAACTAAAAAGCTGCTAAATAGCAAATGAAACCATCAACTAAATGAACATACAGCCTATGGAATGGGAGAAAACGTTTGCAAAGGATATATTTAATAAGAAGTTATTATCCAAAATATACAAAGAACTCATACAACTCATAAGCAAAAATAACAATCAATAAAAAATAGGCAAAGAACCTGAATATACATTTTTCCAAAGAAAACAGGTATTTTAAAAGTTCCTCAACCTGACATCATCAAGAAAATGAAAATCTAAATTTTGTTTGACCACAGGGCCTGCAGTAACCTTAAACCCATGAAAGCACATGTCCTGATTTGCAGCCCATGGAGTCATATATAAATTCCTAATATGACTTCTCCAGCAATGCCTGGGATCAACAGTTCTGTTTGCTTGCTTCCCAGTGCCTTCCTCTTTGTTGTTGTTCAGTCACTCAGTCATGTCCGACTCTTTGCCACCCGGTGGACTACAGCACGCCAGGCTTCCCTGTCCTTCACTATCTCCTGGAGTTTGCTCAAACTCATGTCCATTGAGTCGGTGATGCCATTCAACCATCTCATCCTCTGTCACCCGCTTCTCCTAGTGCCTTCAATCTTTCCCAGCATCAGGGTCTTTTCCAGTGAGTCAGCTCTTTGCATCAGGTGACCAAAATATTTGAGATTCAACTTCAGCATCAGTCCTTCCAATGAATATTCAAGATGATTTCCTTTAAGATTGACTGGTTTGATCTCCTTGCAATCCAAGGGACTCTCAAGAGTCTTCTCCAACATCACAGTTAGAAAGTATCAATTCTTCAGCATTCAGCCTTTTTTATCATCCAGCTTTCACATCCGTACATGACTACTGGAAAAACCTTCCTCTAGTTTTCCCCTTAATATGACCCTAGAGGGGCTTTCCAGACTCCCACTCTTTTGGTTCTAATTGCCCAGTTAGCCTTAACCTGGGAACCCCAAAGCATGCCACCCAAAGACCCTAATAAAGGCATGTACCCCACATCTGTCTCTCTGTCTGCACTCTACCTTGACCTCCTGATGTGGTCCCTCTGCTGCTGATGCTGCTGCTAAGTCACTTCAGTCCTGTCCAACTCTGTGTGAACCCATAGACGGCAGTCCACTAGGCTCCTCTGTCCCTGGGATTCTCCAGGCAAGAATACTGGCTTCTGCTGCTGAGTCACTTCAGTCGTGTCTGACTCTATGCGACCCCATAGACGGCAACCCACCAGGCTCCCCTGTCCCTAGGATTCTTCAGGCAAGAACACTCGAGTGGGCTGCCATTTCCTTCTCCAATGCATGAAAGTGAAAAGTGAAAGGGAGGTTACTCAGTCGTGTCCAACTCTTCGCCACCCCATGGACTGCAGCCTACCAGGCTCCTCCACCCATGGGATTTTCCAGGCAAGAGTACTGGAGTGGGTTGCCATTGCCTTCTTCGTGGTCCCTCTAGGCTTTCCAAATACCTCCAGGACCTGTGAGTAGTAAACTTCTATTTCAATTTCTCTCCTGGTCTGTTGTTGAACATCAGCTCACCTTATGCTCCACTTAACAAGGGCAAACTTTAAAAAAAAAATCTTAACAAAATATATATAATGGAACATATTCAGCCTTTAAAAAGAAGGAAATCCTTCCATTTGTGACAGCATAGGTAAGCACATGGAGAAGGCAATGGCACCCCACTCCAGTACTCTTGCCTAGAAAATCCCATGGATGGAGGAGCCTGGTAGGCTGCAGACCATGGGGTCGCGAAGAGTCGGACGCGACTGAGAGACTTCACTTTCACTTTTCCCTTTCATGCATTGGAGAAGGAAATGGCAACCCACTCCAATGTTCTTGGCTGGAGAATCCCAGGGAGGAGGAAACCTGGTGGGCCGCCATCTATGGGGTTGCACAGAGTCGGACACGACTGAAGCGACTTAGCAGGTAAGCACAGAGAGCATTATGCTAAATCAGCCAGACAAAAACAAGACAAATACTGAATGGTGTCACTCATACGTGGAATATTTTTTTTTTTAAGTCAAGTTCATAGCAAAAGTTATTAACAACAGAGTATAAAATGGTGGTTACCAGTAACTACGGGATGGAGGAATGAGAAGTTGGTAAAAGGATACAACCTTTGAATTATAAGATAAATAAAGTCTAAGGATCTAAGGCAGTGTATGGTGACTTGAGTTGAGAATACTGTATTGCATAATTGAAATTCGCTAAGATAGTAGAACTTAGCTCTCTTACATAAAAAGATCAAAATGTGAGGTGATGTACCTGTTAATCAACTCAGTTGTGGGAAGACTTTCACAATATGTATGTACATCAAATCATCATGTTTTACACTTTAAATATATTATAATTTTGTCAAGCAAAGCTCAATGAACCTGAGATAAGTTATTTGGGTCTGTATAAAATTCTACATCTAAAAATTAGGAAGTACATGAGCTCCTCAAGCATATAAGAATCAAATATATAAATGGCTATGTTCTAAGACATAAAGTCCCAATAGTTTTCAATGAACAGGTAGCTTATAAACTCTGTTCACATTCTCTGACAATAGCATCACTAACCTAAAGTTAATAACAAAAAAATAAGTGCTTAAATTTCCATATACTTGGTTTACAAACCTACTTCTGGGGAATTTATTAGTCAAAAGAGAAAATATGCTGAAAAAAAAAAACTTAAGACCAAAGAACAATAAAAATATTACACATCAAAACCTGTGAGATGTACAGTTTTACTGTCTGGGTTCTGAAGGTAGATTCTATGTAAATTAGATTAATATTTTTCTTTTGTTGCTCAAATCTTTTATCCCTATGCTGACTTTTTCAGCTACTGTACTTACTAATAATTGTGAGAGTTGTATTGAAACCTCCCTTGAAAGTCCATCAATTTTTGAGTAAAGTGGAATTTCAAGAGAAATCTGTAGACTTTACAATGTTTGTATTGGAACAAGGAAACACTGAAATTTTGTGAGCTAGATGACCTGTTTAAGACATTGCCAATTGCCTGGGCATGCTTTGGTTGTGGTAACAGGAACCTGCAGGTTTGCAGGTCCTGGACAGGAGGATGAGTGGGGGTCAGCCATGAGAAACCAGCTTGAGTGGAGTTTCCTGAAAAAAAAAGAGGGACTATGTGTAACGGTCTGAATTTTGGATGGCAATGGCCTTCTTATTGTCAGCACGGAAAAGCAAAGATCCGAATTCCCAAGTCAGAGCCTGGATCCCAAAGGCAGAAAACAAGACAGTAGGGATTAGATGCAATAGCAATGACCTGCTACCTTGGAGAGTAATCTGGGTACCAAATATCTTTACATGTGCCATTATGAGCTGAATGTCATCACAAACAAAAATTTGGCTGATATGAAAGTGTATGTGTTGCCTTGTTCCCATGTAATGAATGCATAGTCTTGTCATCCAGGCCAATATAAAAGAAGCTATTTCCATGTCTGATAAATACCATGATAGTGATAAGACAACAGCCGTCAGGCTCATATTTAATATGGCTGGGTTCAAATTCAGGAAATTCACACTGAAGTACAACAAGAGTGTTACCGACTTTTCAATTAACAGCAGATGGAGCCAGAAATTTCTGTGAGCCACATCTCATTAAATCTCCAGGAAACTGGGATTACTCTCTGCTAAGAAATTCCTAATGCCTTTCTTCTTGAATTTACACATAACTTTTTAACAGTCAGGACGGATACCCCATGCCCAAGGTAAGAGAACCCAAGTAAGACGGTTGGTATTGCAAGAGGGCATCAGAGGGCAGACACACTGAAACCATACTCACAGAAAACTAGTCAATCTAATCACACTAGGACCACAGCCTTGTCTAACTCAATGAAACTAAGCCATGCCTGTGGGGCAACCCAATACGGGCGGGTCATGGTGGAGAGACCTGACAGAATGTGGTTCATTGGAGAAGGGAATAACAAACCACTTCAGTATTCTTGCCTTGAGAACCCCATGAACAGAATGAAAAGGCGAAATGATAGGATACTGAAAGAGTAACTCCCTAGGTCAGTAGGTGCCCAATATGCAACTGGAGATCAGTGGAGAAATAACTCCAGAAACAATGAAGGGATGGACTCAAAGCAAAAAGAATACCCAGCTGTGGATGTGACTGGTGATAGAAGCAAGGTCCAATGCTGTAAAGAGCAATATTGCATAGTAACCTGGAATGTCAGGTCCATGAATCAAGGCAAACTGGAAGTGATCAAACAAGAGATGGCAAGAGTGAATGTCGACATTCTAGGAATCAGCAAACTGAAATGGACTGGAATGGGTGAATTTAACTCAGATGACCATTATATCTACTACTGCGGGCAGGAATCCCTCAGAAGAAATGGAGTAGCCATCATGGTCAACAAAAGAGTCCAAAATGCAGAACTTGGATGCAATCTCAAAAATGACAGAATGATCTCTGTTCGTTTCCAAGGCAAACCATTAAATATCACAGTAATCCAAGTCTATACCCCAAACAGTAACAATGAAGAAGCGTAAGTTGAATGGTTCTATGAAGACCTACAAGACCTTTTAGAACTAACACCCAAAAAAGATGCCCTTTTCATTATAGGGGACTGGAATGCAAAAGTAGGAAGTCAAGAAACACGTGGAGTAACAGGCAAATTTGGCCTTGGAATACGGAATGAAGCAGGGCAAAGACTAATAGAGTTTTGCCAAGAAAATGCACTGGTCATAACAAACACCCTCTTCCAACAACACAAGAGAAGACTCTATACATGGGCATCACCAGATGGTCAACACCGAAATCAGATGGATTATATTCTTTGCAGCCAAAGATGGAGAAGCTCTATACAGTCAGCAAAAAAAAGACCAGGAAATGACTGTGGCCCAGACCATGAACTCCTTATTGTCAAATTCAGACTTAAATTGAAGAAAGTAGGGAAAAGCACTAGACCATTCAGGTATGACCTAAATCAAATCCCTTAAAATTATACAGTGGAAGTGAGAAATACATTTAAGGGCCTAGATCTCATAGGTAGAGTGCCTGACGAACTATGGACTGAGGTTCGTGACACTGTACAGGAGACAGGGATGAAGACCATGTCCATGGAAAAGAAATGCAAAAAAGCAAAATGGCTGTCTGGGGAGGCCTTACAAATAGCTGTGAAAGGAAGAGAAGTGAAAAGCAAAGGAGAAAAGGAAAGATATAAGCATCTGAATGCAGAGTTCCAAAGAATAGCAAGAAGAAATAAGAAAGCCTTCTTCAGCAATCAATGCAAAGAAATAGAGGAAAACAACAGAATAGGAAACACTAGAGATCTCTGCAAGAAAATTAGAGATACCAAGGGAACATTTCATGCAAAGATGGGCTCGATAAAGGACAGAAATGGTATGGACCTAATATAAACAGAAGATATTAAAAAGAGATGGCAAGAATACACAGATCAGATCAGATCACTCGCTCAGTCATGTCCTACTCTTTGTGACCCAATGAATCATGGCACGCCAGGCCTCCCTGTCCATCACCAACTCCAGAAGTTCACTCAAACTCACGTCCATCGAGTCAGTGATGCCATCCAGCCATCTCATCTTCTGTCATCCCCTTCTCCTCTTGCCCCCAATCCCTCCCAGCATCAGAGTCTTTTCCAATGAGTCAACTCTTCACATCAGGTGGCCAAAGTACTGGAGTTTCAGCTTGAGCATCATTCCTTCCAAAGAAATCCCAGGGCTGATCTCCTTCAGAATGGCCTGGTTGGATCTCCTTGCAGTCCAAGGGGCTCTCAAGAGTCTTCTCCAACACCACAGTTCAAAAGCATCAATTCTTCGGAGCTCAGCCTTCTTCACAGTCCAACTCTCACATCCATACATGACCACTGGAAAAACCACAGCCTTGACTAGACGAACCTTTGTTGGCAAAGTAATGTCTCTGCTTTTGAATATGCTATCTATATTGGTCATAACTTTCCTTCCAAGGAGTAATCGTCTTTTAATTTGATGGCTGCAGTCACAATCTGCAGTGATTTTGGAGCCCAGAAAAATAAAGTCTGACACTGTTTCCCCTGTTTCCCCATCTATTTCCCATGAAATGATGGGACCAGATGCCATGATCTTCGTTTTCTGAATGTTGAGATTTAAGTCAACTTTTTCAATAACCCCTTTCACTTTCATCAAGAAGCTTTTTAGTGCCTCTTCACTTTCTGCCGTAAGGGTGATGTCATCTGCATATCTGAGGTTATTGATATTTCTCCTGGAAATCTTGATTCCAGCTTGTGTTTCTTCCAGTACAGCGTTCTCTTGACGTACTGTGCATAGAAGTTAAATAAGCAGGGTGACAATATACAGCCTTGACGTACTCCTTTTCCTATTTGGAACCAGTCTGTTGTTCCATGTCCAGTTCTAACTGTTGCTTCCTGACCTGCATACAAATTTCTCAAGAGGCAGATCAGGTGGTCTGGTATTCCCATCTCTTTCAGAATTTTCCACAGTTTATTGTGATCCACACAGTCAAAGGCTTTGGCCTTTGACAAAGAGGAGAACTGTACAAAAAGAATTTCACGACCCAGATAATCACCATGGTGTGATCACTGACCTAGAGCCAGACATCCTGGAATGTGAAGTCAAGTGGGCCTTAGAAACATCACTACGAACAAAGCTAGTGGAGGTGATGGAATTCCAGTTGAGCTCTTTCAAATCCTGAAAGATGATGCTGTGAAAGTGCTGCACTCAATATGCCAGAAAATTTGGAAAACTCAGCAGTGGCCACAGGATTGGAAAAGGTCAGGTTTCATTCAATCCCAAAGAAAGGCAATGCCAAAGAATGCTCAAACTACCGCACAAATGCACTCATCTCACACGCTAGTAAAGTAATCCCCAAAATTCTCCAAGCCAGGCTTCAGCAATATGTGAACCATGAACTTCCTGATGTTCAAGCTGGTTTTAGAAAAGGCAGAGGAACCAGAGATCAAAATGCCAACATCCACTTGATCATGGATAAAGCAAGAGAGGTCCAGAAAAACATCTATTTCTGCTTTATTGACTATGCCAAAGCCTTTGACTGTTTGAATCACAATAAACTGTGGAAAATTCTGAAAGAGATGGGAATACCAGACCACCTGATCTGCCTCTTGAGAAATTTGTATGCGGGTCAGGAAGCAACAGTTAGAACTGGACATGGAACAACAGACTGGTTCCAAATAGGAAAAGGAGTACGTCAAGGCTGTATATTGTCACCCAGCTTATTTAACTTATATGCAGAGTACATCATGAGAAATGCTGGGCTGGAAGAAACACAAGCTGGAAGATTGCCGGGAGAAATATCAATAACCTCAGATATGCAGATGACACCACTCTTATGGCAGAAAGTGAAGAGGCACTAAAAAGCCTCTTGATGAAAGTGAAAGTGGAGAGTGAAAAAGTTAGCTTAAAGCTCAACATTCAGAAAATGAAGATCATGGCATCCGGTCCCATAACTTCATGGGAAATAGATGGGGAAACAGTGGAAACAGTGTCAGACTTTGTTTTTTGGGCTCCAAAATCACTGCAGATTGTGACTGCAGCCATCAAATTAAAAGACGCTTACTCTTTGGAAGGAAAGTTATGAGCACCCTGGACAGCATATTCAAAAGCAGAGACATTACTTTGCCAACAAAGGTTCATCTAGTCAAGGCTGTGGTTTTTCCAGTGGTCATGTATGGATGTGAGAGTTGGACTGTGAAGAAGGCTGAGCTCCGAAGAATTGATGCTTTTGAACTGTGGTGTTGGAGAAGACTCTTGAGAGTCCCTTGGACTGCAAGGAGATCCAACCAGGCCATTCTGAAGGAGATCAACCCTGGGGTTTCTTTGGAAGGAATGATGCTAAAGCTGAAACTCCAGTACTTTGGCCACCTCATGCGAAGAGTTGACTCATTGGAAAAGACTCTGATGCTGTAAGGGATTGAGGGTAGGAGGAGAAGGGGACGACAGAGGATGAGATGGCTGGATTGCATCACTGACTCGATGGACATGAGTCTGGGTGAACTCTGGGAGTTGATGATGGACAGGGAGGCCTGGCATACTACAATTCATGGGGTCGCAGAGAGTCGGACACGACTGAGCGACTGAACTGAACTGAACAGCAAAAGTGCACATCTGAAAAATGTAAAGCCTCAAATCTTCCTCTGTCCTGTCACATGAAATCTACTTCTATTTAAACTATTGATTTAAGGTTTAAAATAAAGGTCTGTCATCTATGGATTGAATGAGGGTAATCCCCCTCTTTTGTATCCTGGTTTCCTGGGATGCTGGTGGCTCTGCAGAAGGGCATCAGCTATCTGGCATTTGCTGCACATCAGCAATTGCTCTTTTCTGCTATGTGTGCTGGAAGGACAATTAAATGATTGTTGTGTTCTTAGTGGGATGAGCAGACATACCTTTGTGAACATATGGCCAAAATGAAGATCATATGTATTGTCCTTGGGGGAAAAAATAGGGCCCAAATGACAGCAGCATTGAAGAATTTGCTTTAGAGGGTTTAGGAAAAAACACCTGCCCACCCAAAAACCTAGATAAAAAACATATCTGTTTTTTAGCACATCTGTTTTTCAGGACATAGTCCTGATAAGTGCTATGTCGTGGATGTACATCTTACTATGCAGCAATTAGAAACAACAAATTAGATGTGCATGTAGCAGTAGAGACAAATCTTAAAACGATGTTTAGGAGGAAAAAAGGTAAGAAAGGTAAGAGATAGATAAAATAGAGATGACAGATATATCAAACACCATTTGTGATATTTTTTATTTTTATTTATTTATTTATTTTAATTGGAGGCTAATTACTTTACAGTACTGTAGTGGTTTTTATGCCATACATTGACATGAATCAGCCATAGGTGTACATGTGTCCCCCATCCTGAGCCCCGCTCCCAGCTCCCTCCCTATCACATCCCTCAGGGTTGTCCCAGTGCACTGGCTTTGAGTGCCCTGTTTCATACATTGAACTTGGACTAGTGATCTATTTCACAGATGGTAATATACGTGTTTCAATGCTATTCTCTCAAATCATCCCACCCTTGCCTTCTCTAAAACACATGAACACAGAACAATTCTTAAGGACATAAATAAACAAAAAGTTACCCATGAAGCATATGAAATAGTTACCTATGAATGAAATTGGAAATGGAGTTGGCTAATGAGATTAAAGGCAATAAATCAGTTAAACAAAAAAAAAAATTCTTTCCCAGACCAAGCATGCTAATATGCCATCGACTAAGGAATATAACTAACTCAACCATCTGTAACTGAAGTCCAACAGACAAATACAAATCCATAATAAAATATTTGCAAGGTGTCACAGAAACCATGAATGAGAATTTCCATGTATACAGGATCTAGAATTTCTATGCTATCTGTGGTATGCAATAAATATATGGAACCGTGAAAGAAGTGCAAGCTGAGTGCAGATTCATAGTTTCATACTTCAAAGAAGTATGAACAGAGAAACATTAAAATTAGATTTAAGGACTTTCAATTCAACTAGCTTAATTAAATTTTTAAAAATAGACTTCATTGTAATAACACTAGCAGCTGTGTCCTAAATAAATGGTTTTATTTTTTCAATTATATTCTTCTATAAAGTGTGATTTATCTTTTCAATACTATTCTGAAAATTTTGTGGGTTTTTTTACTTTTTTTTTTTTTTATTTTATTTTTAAACTTTACATAATTGTATTAGTTTTGCCAAATATCGAAATGAATCTGCCACAGGTATACATGTGTTCCCCATCCTGAACCCTCCTCCTCCTCCCTCCTCCCTCCCCATACCATCCCTCTGAGTTGTCCCAGTGCACCAGCCCCAAGCATCCAGTATCGTGCATCGAACCTGGACTGGCAACTCATTTCATACATGATATTATACGTTTCAATGCCATTCTCCCAAATCTTCCCACCCTCTCCCTCTCCAACAGAGTCCATAAGACTGTTCTATACATCAGTGTCTCTTTTGCTGTCTCATACACAGGGTTATTGTTACCATCTTTCTAAATTCCATATATATGAGTTAGTATACTGTATTGGTGTTTTTCTTTCTGGCTTACTTCACTCTGTATAAGAGGCTCCAGTTTCATCCACCTCATTAGAACTGATTCAAATGTATTCTTTTTAATGGCTGAGTAATACTCCATTGTGTATATGTACCACAGCTTTCTTATCCATTCATCTGCTGATGGACATCTAGGTTGCTTCCATGTCCTGGCTATTATAAACAGTGCTGCGATGAACATTGGGGTCATTGAACATGTCTCTTTCAATTCTGGTTTCCTCAGTGTGTATGCCCAGCAGTGGGATTGCTGGGTCATAAGGCAGTTCTATTTCCAGTTTTTTAAGGAATCTCCACACTGTTCTCCATAGTGGCTGTACTAGTTTGCATTCCCACCAACAGTGTAAGAGGGTTCCCTTTTCTCCACACCCTCTTCAGCATTTATTGCTTGTAGACTTTTGGATCACAGCCATTCTGACTGGTGTGAAATGGTACCTCATAGTGGTTTTGATTTGCATTTCTCTGATAATGAGTGATGTTGAGCATCTTTTCATGTGTTTGTTAGCCATCTGTATGTCTTATTTGGAGAAATGTCTATTTAGTTCTTTGGCCCATTTCCCAGGGTTATTTATTTTTCTGGAGTTGAGCTGTAGGAGTTGCTTGTATATTTTTGAGATTAGTTGTTTGTCAGTTGCTTCATTTGCTATTATTTTCTCCCATTCTGAAGGCTGTCTTTTCACCTTTCTAATAGTTTCCTTTGATGTGCAGAAGCTTTTAAGTTTAATTAAGTCCCATTTGTTTATTTTTGCTTTTATTTCCAATATTCTGGGAGATGGGTCATAGAGGATCCTGCTGTGATGTTATAGTTTCTGGTCTTACGTTTAGATCTTTAATCCATTTTGAGTTAATTTTTGTGTTTGGTGTTAGAAAGTGTTCTAGTTTCATTCTTTTACAAGTGGTTGACCAGATTTCCAGCACCACTTGTTAAAGAGATTGTCTTTAATCCATTGTATATTTTTGCCTCCTTTGTCAAAGATAAGGTGTCCATATGTGCATGGATTTATCTCTGGGCTTTCTATTTTGTTCCATTGAAAATTTTCTAAATCTGCTAATTTGGTTGAGTTTTCTTTCTTGGTAAAAATAAGACAAATATGAATTCTGATCATATCATAAATTTACCATCAGAATAGGTAAGAAAAGTTCACAAGTCCATCTATATCACCACCTAAGACTACCATTCAATCACTTATAGCCCAAATTAATTGTAAACCATGAAGAATTTTTACCTAAAACAGGTATAATGAGGAATGTTCTTTATTCTCTTCATACTTTGGATCATCTGTGCACTGGAGAGCTACAATTAACAAATAGATAGTTACCCTGTTCCAGGGGTCAGCAAATTATAGCCCGTAGTCTTATTCCAGCCTGTCACCTCTTTTTGAATGGCCCATAGACTAAGAATGGTTTTATGGCCTCTTGGCCAGCAGTGTCAGCCAGATATTCTATTTGATGCTCCTTGGCCAGCCCAAGATGCAAGACAATGGTATCCAGGCCAGGGTAGGAGGACCATGACTTGCCTGCATGGCACTCCAGGGTCTTGAGTCCACAGCTTTCCAGCCTTTCTTGGGTTAAATGATACTCCTGGCAGATGACAGCTTGAAAAAGTTGAAGTTACTTGGCAGAATATTGCTGCTCCCCCATTTTTTAAGCATTCTTATGGAGAGTTGAACATATACAAAAAAGACAGAATGGCATGATGAACCTAATTGGACCCACCCCCCTCCTCCCTGGGGCTTGGCCTGCCTCTCTACACCTTCACTCATGTTCTGAACCAAATCCAGCCATCTTATTCTTTTATCTATAGGCATTTTGAAGCATATCACAATACCACAACCACACCTAAAACAATAATCTGCTTCCATTACACATCTGGTGTGTTAAAGAAAATAATTTTTACACTTTTAGATGATTGGGGGAAAAGAATAATATATCATAATTCATAAAAGTATACAAAATGCATATTTTAATATTATAAATAAAGTTTTATTAGGACACAGGTGAACTCATTCATTTCTTTCCTATGGCTGCTTTTGTGCCACAGAAGCACGATTGAGCTATTGCAACAGAGACAATACAGCCCACAAAGCCTGAAATATTTACTATCTGGCCCCCTACAGCAAAACAAAAAAAATTGACAGTCTCTGGCCTATTCTATAATCTCAATCACTCCTAGCCTTGCTAGGAACTCTGCTTATGCTGCAGCCCTGCCTAGAATTATATGACCTTATTTAGACTAGGAGCAAACTAATATCTGTGGTCACAAGCCACCTCCAAGATGGAAGCCCTTGCTAATAAGGACCTTCATAGTGATGTCAGCTAAGAGGCTGTGCACCCACCAGAGGGAACAGCTGTCTAGGACACACTGTACTCATGATTGGAAATGCTTTTTTTTTTTTTTTTTTGACTCAAGATAGTCAAGACTCTAGTCCACCCTTCTCACACACGTCCTGAGTCCAAAGATGGGCCAGGGCCACTTTGGCTACTAATGGTATTATGTTAACAATCTCTTCAACCTTCACATAATATTACAGCAGTATCTATATTTCCAGAATTTTTGAATACCATATACAAGTGATGAATCTGTCTGAATATCCATATGATAGATTCTATAATATCAAAAACTTTTGAGATTCAACAATTTTACACACTTAACTGGCCAAATCCCCACTAGGAAGTTCTGTTACTCCAGAAAGCACTTTAAAAGACTTCAGAGAGAATTAGTGGTCTCTTGGCTAATCCTGGAAAATGAAGCATGATCTTAGCTGAAGCCCTTGGACGTGAGCTCACGTCATGTCAGCATTGTTCTTAATATTCTGTGACTACGTAAGCTTTGTTGACTGAAAAAAATGCAGAGTGTGAGGGTGCATTGTGAGTTAAATCTTATTTGTGGCAAAACGAGGCCTATGGCCCAAGAGGCAGCATTTCAGATAGCTTTGACTGCTCCAAAGAGGCAAGGAGTAAGGAAGAATTATTATACATGTGATTTTGGTGAAGGGTGAATGCATGCAATCAAGCACATGTTTTTGCAGAAAGTTGCTGCTAGTCACAAGTAGCAGTATCACCATGAAAGATTTTAGTACTTTTCTAGATATGAGGAGATGTAAGAATTGGGCTCATAAAATCTTCTCCTGAAAATATCTAACTATCTGAAGGCCTACTATGCCAGTTTTTCCCAGGACACAGAGTGCTTCTTTCCTGATCCCTGAACTCCTTTCAGAGTGTGTTGAAGGTCAGCAGCTTGGGATATACTTGTAGAGGCAGAGGGAAAGGGCCAATTTGTAGTTGATGCTTTCTACCAATGAACTCTTTTATGCCCTTTTATGCTCTCCATTCTACCATTCCCTTTACTCATTTAGTCTTTTTTTTTTTTTTTCAAGTAAGCTTTTCATATGTTTTTTTAATATTATTTTATTTTTAAACTTTACATAATTGTATTAGTTTTGCCAAATATCAAAATGAAACCACCACAGGTATACATGTGTTCCCCATCCTGAACCCTCCTCCCTCCTCCCTCCCCATACTCATTTAGTCTTTTTTAAAAATATTTATTTATTTGGCTTCCTGGAGGTGAGCGGGCTTCTCTAGTTGTGGCGTACAGGCTCCGGAAGCAGGCTCAGTAATTGCAGCCTAGTTGCCCATCAGCATGTGAGATCTCAGTTCCCCAACCAGGAACTGAACCCTCATTCTCTGCATCATTGCAAGGCAGATTATTAACCACTGGACCACCAGGGAGGTCACCACTCATTTAGTCTTAAGCATGTGACTTTTAATATTACCATGGGATATAGCTTTTAATAGCAAGAATATTTTTTCTTATAGCATCTCCTTCATGTGGCTGCATGACGAAGTCAGTGATGAATGAGATGAATAAGTGTTTTAGGCAATAAGAGATTTCATTACAAGCAATGGAGTGTTACAAAACTGTTGGAAGGTGGAGAGAACAGTCTAGGCTGAGAATTGCAGAAATGACTCCCAGGATGTTTTAACTTGGGCCAGGATTTCATTTAATCAAGTATGATAATGTGACAGACACAGAGATAATTGGCTCTGCTGGAAGAAATTATTACTTACAGTTCTCAAGAGAAGGGGGCATACCACATCATGCAAGTCCACATTGGATAAAATCAAGAGCAGTCAGGAGAGAGAAGGAATAAGGGGACAGCATGGGCATAAGACTCTATTGTGATTTCCACAGGAAAGGCAAGGCAGGGCAAAGTAAATAGTTTAGAATTGGGTTATTTGAATAATTTCAGCGAGTTATGAGTTATAAATGGGCTTCCCTGGTGGCTCAGTGGTAACAAACTCTCTTGCCAATGCAAGAGACACAGGTTCGATCACTGGGTTGTGAAGATCCCCTGCAGAAGGAAAAGGCAACCTCCTCCAGTATTCTTGCCTGGGAAGTCCCATGGACAGAGGATCTTAGCAGGCTATAGTCTGTGGGGGTCACAAAAAAATCAGATATGATTTAGCTACTAACAACAATAAAAACAAAATGAATTATAAGGGTGGTCTCCAGTTGTCTGGTGATAGTTGGACCATAAAGAAGGCTGAGAGCCAAAGAATTGATGCTTTCAAATTATGGTGCTAGAGAAGACTCTTGAGAGCCCCTTGAAGAGCAAGAACATCAAACCAGTCAATCCTAAAGGAAATCAACCCTGAATATTCATTGGAAGGACTGAAGCTGAAGCTCCAATATTTTGGTCACCTGTTGCAAAGAGCTGACTGGTTGGAAAAGACCCTGATACTGAGAAAGATGGAAGGCAAAAGGAGAAGTGGGTAGCAGAGGATGAGATGGTCAGATAGCATCACTGACTCAATGGACATGAATTTGAGCAAAGTCTGGGAGATAGTGAAGGACAGGGAAGCCTGGCATGCTGCAGTCCATGGGGTTCCAAAGAGCTGGATACGACTTAGTGACTGAGCAAACAACAACCAGTTGTTTGGTACCTGGTCTTGGGGTGATTAAGGGTAGGGGAAATACTGATCTGGTATGTGCGAGTCAGTAATGGAGGTGGTTGGAATATGCAATTTGGATTTGTTAACCTGCACATGAAAGGTTTGTTTAAAGGAGAGTTTACTCTCTCAAGGAATTAGTTATCCCTGTGAGGGGCAGTCTTTCCTTGGCAGGTAAGGACTTCAAGATGCCAAAGCCTTATAAAATATAGAAAAATTTAAAAACATGATTAGCACACAGGACACTTTACAACTGAGTCATGCTGGTGATTAAGGGAAGGAGGGATCTTTAATCTACTGAATTCAAATCCAAGTTCAATACAGTGGTTGTAATCCAGGGAAGCTTGAGTTAGAGAGATTCTTCTATCACTGCTAACCACAGCTACTGTCTATGAAGACAAAGGTTTGGAGAATGGAAACTGGAATACAGAAAAACCTCAGTGCAGTTCAGTTGCTCAGTCGTGTCCAACTCTTTGCAACCCCATGAATCGCAGCACGCCAGGCCTCCCTGTCCGTCACCAACTCCCAGAGTTCATTCAGACTCACATCCATCGAGTCAGTGATGCCATCCAGCCATCTCATCCTCTGTCGTCCCCTTCTCCTCCTGCCCCCGATCCCTCCCAGAATCAGAGTCTTTTCCAATGAGTCAATTCTTCGCATGAGGTGGCCAAAGTACTGGAGTTTCAGCTTTAGCATCATTCCTTCCAAAGAAATCCCAGGGCTGATCTCCTTCAGAATGGCCTGGTTGGATCTCCTTGCAGTCCAAGGGACTCTCAAGAGTCTTCTCCAACACCACAGTTCAAAAATATCAATTCTTCGGCACTCAGCTTTCTTCACAGTCCAATTCTCACATCCATACATGACCACTGGAAAAACCGTAGCTATCTCCACAACTCTATTTGCCAGTGAACAGAAATGAAGTAGGAAAAGCTCTTTATTTATTCCTGACCTCCAAAGGTCACTTAAGTGGAACTCCTCTTCCAGACAAGATGGAAAAACAAGAACCATATTTATTCTGGCCTGACACAACTAAAATAGGGGACAGGGGAGGGAGGTGGGAAGAGGGTATAAGAGGAAGAGGATATATGTATACCTATGGTTGTTTCATGTTGATATATGGCAAAAAACATCATAATATTGTAAAGTGATAATCTTACAATTAAAAATAAAATATAAAAAAGTGGGAAATCTATATGAAACAACAATGTTTGGACATTGACCATCAGGCATCACAGGGCAGCGAACTCTAAGAGAGAGGAATAAGCAAGGTGAGTCAATTACCCCCAGTTCACTTCTTGAAGAGAGCTTTTAAGCTGCATCCAGGGAAAGGGTTATATGTAGAGCCTGGCAATCTCCGTGAGTTGAGGATGCAGAGTTAGGAATTCAGAAAGGCCAAAGGCTTCCCTTGTGTTTCAGCTGGTGACAAATCTGCCCACAATGCAGGAGACCTGGGTTTGACCCCTGGGTTGGAAAGATCCCCTGGAGAAGGAAAAGGTACCCACTCCAGTATTCTAGCCTAAAGAACTCCATGGACTCTATAGTCCATGTGGTTGCAACAAGGTGGTCATATTTCACAGAACAGAGTTGCAGACAGGAAAAAGCTGCACAGAGAAGTCCACAGATTTGGAACCCCTCTAGTACTTCAGTACTTCTGCAGAAGGAAATGGCAACCCACTCCAGTATTCTTGCCTGGAAAATTCCAAGGACAGAGGAACCTTGGCGGATTATCATCCATGGGGTTGCAAAGAGTCAGTCACAACTTAGCAAATGAACAACAGTACTTCAGTAAAGTGTTAAGATGGTATTTAAAGCAGTGAGTCAAAATTAACCCCAAAGTTTGCACTGATCCTACCTAACAACACTTAAAATCAAACCTCTAAAGGATCAGAAAAGTTTCCAAGTAACTTAGTTTTAACCCAAAACAGAGTTCAAATGAAGTAAATAGAAAAAGGACATTAAGGAACAGATCAATAAAATTGATAAAACTCTAGCCTGACTATTCAGTAAAGAAAAAAAAAAAAAAAAAAAGAAACAAATTAATAATAACAGAAAAGAAAGGAAAAAGATGACATAACTACAGACCTTATAGATGCTAAAAGATCAATAATGGAATACTACAAATTACTTTATGTCATAAAATTTAACAACTTTGAAGAAATGAATAGACTCCTTGAAAAACATAGACCACCAAAGTTCACTTAAAATGAAAGAGATCAGCTGAATAAGCTTATTTCTATCAAAGAAAGTTTAGCTACAAATGTAGATTAAAAAAACCTTCCCACAAGTGTCACAGGAGTACATCTAATTGGTGAAACCTAATTTACAAACTCACCTAGAGCCAGACATCTTGGAATATGAAGTCAAATGGACCTTAGAAAGCATCACTATGAACAAAGCTAGAGGAGGTGATGGAATTCCAGTTGAGCTGTTTAAAATCCTAAAAGATGATGTTGTGAAAGTGCTGCACACAATGTGCCAGCAAATTTGGAAAACCTAGCAGTGGCCACAATACTAGAAAATGTCAGTTTTCATTCTAATCCCAAAGAGAGGCAATGCCAAAGAATGCTAAAACTACTGCACAATTGCACTCATCTCACATGCTAGTAAAGTAATGCTCAAAATTCTCCAAGCCAGGCTTCAGCAATACATGAACCATGAACTTCCAGATGTTCAAGCTGATTTTAGAAAAGGCAGAAGAACCGGAGATCAAATTGCCAACATCCATTGGATCAACGAAAAAGCAAGAGAGTTCCAGAAAAACATCTATGTCTGCTTTATTGACTATGCCAAAGCCTTTGACTGTTTGGATCACAAGACACTGTGGAAAATTCTTCAAGAGATGAGAATACCAGACCATCTGACCTTCCTCTTGAGAAACCTATATGCAGGTCAGGAAACAACAGTTAGAATTGGACATGGAACAACAGACTGGTTCCAAATAGGAAAAGGAGTACATCAAGGCTGTATATTGTCACCCTGCTTTTTTACCTTCTATGCAGAGTACATTATGAGAAACGCTGGGCTGGAAGAAGCACAACTCGGAATCAAGGTTGCCGGGAGAAATATCAATAACCTCAGATATGCAGATGACACTACCCTTATGGCAGAGAGTGATCAGATCAGATCAGTCGTTCAGTCGTGTCCGACTCTTTGTGATCCCATGAATCGCAGCACACCAGACCTCCCTGCCCATCACCAACTCCCAGAGTTCACTCAGACTCACATCCATCGAGTCAGTGATGCCATCCAGCCATTTCATCCTCTGTCATCCCCTTCTCCTCTTGCCCCCAATCCCTCCCAGCATCAGAGTCTTTTCCAATGAGTCAACTCTTCGCATGAGGTGGCCAAAGTACTGGAGTTTCAGCCTTGGCATCATTCCTTCCACAGAAATCCCAGGGCTGATCTCCTTCAGAATGGACTGGTTGGATCTCCTTGCAGTCCAAGGAATGCTCAAGAGTCTTCTCCAACACCACAGTTCAAAAGCATCAATTCTTCAGTGCTCAGCCTTCTTCACAGTCCAACTCTCACATCCATACATGACCACAGGAAAAACCATAGCCTTGACTAGACGAAACTTTGTTGGCAAAGTAATGTCTCTGCTTTTGAATATGCTATCTAGGTTGGTCATAACTTTCTTTCCAAGGAGTAAGCATTTTTTAATTTGATGGCTGCAGTCACCATCTGCAGTGATTTTGGAGCCCTGAAAAATAAAGTCTGACACTGTTTCCACTGTTTCCCCATCTATTTCCCATGAAGTGATAGGACCGGATGCCATGATTGTCATTTTCTGAATGTTGAGCTTTAAGCCAACTTTTTCACTCTCCACTTTCACTTTCATCAAGAGGCTTTTTAATTCCTCTCCACTTTCTGTCATAAGGGTGGTGTCATCTGCATATCTGAGGTTATTGATATTTCTCCTGGCAATCTTGATTCCAGCTTGTGTTTCTTCCAGTACAGCATTTCTCATGATGTACTCTGCATATAAGTTAAATAAACAGGGTGACAATATACAGCCTTGACGTACTCCTTTTCCTATTTGGAACCAGTCTGTTGTTCCATGTCCAGTTCTAACCGTTGCTTCCTAACGTGCATACAAATTTCTCAAGAGGCAGATCAGGTGGTCTGGTATTCCCATCCCTTTCAGAATTTTCCACAGTTTCTTGTGATCCAAACAGTCAAAGGCTTTGGCATAGTCAATAAAGCAGAAATAAATGTTTCTCTGGAACTCTCTTGCTTTTTCCATGATCCAGCGAATGTTGGCAATTTGATCTCTAAAGCCTCTTGATGAAAGTGAAAGTGGAGAGTGAAAAAGCTGGCTTAAACCTCAACATTCAGAAAACGAAGATCATGGCATCCGGTCCCATCACTTCATGGCAAATAGACGGGGAAACAGTGGAAACAGTGTCAGACTTTATTTTGGGGGGCTCCAAAATTACTGCAGATGGTGATTGCAGCCATCAAATTAAAAGACGCTTACTCCTTGGAAGGAAAGTTATGACCAACCTAGATAGCATATTCAAAAGCAGAGACATTACTTTACCAAGTAAGGTCTGTTTAGTCAAGGCTATTGTTTTTCCAGTAGTCATGTATGGATGTGAGAGTTGAACTGTGAAGAAAGCTGAGCCGAAGAATTGATGCTTTTGAACTGTGGTGTTAGAGAAGACTCTTGAGAGCCCCTTGGACTCCAAGGATATCCAACCAGTCCATCCTGAAGGAGGCCAGTCCTGGGTGTTCATTGGAAGGAATGATGCTAAAGCTGAAACTCCAATACTTTGGCCACCTGATGTGAAGAGCTGACTCATTGGAAAAGACTCTGATTCTGGGAGGGATTAGGAGCAGGAGGAAAAGGGACGACAGAGGATGAGATGGCTGGATGGCATCACCGACTCAATGGATATCAGTTTGAGTGAACTCCGGAAGTTGGTGATGGACAGGGAGGCCTGGTGTGCTGTGGTTCATGGGGTCACAAAGAGTCAGACACGACTGACCGACTGAACTGAATTTACAAGTCTAGCTGCAAAAAAGTTTAAGAAATGTAGTTTTTGCCTTTCTAGACTTTGCCATAAAAAAAGGTATCAAATAAAAATTTAGCAAAGCACTCTGCATTTTGAATAAAATGGGTTTTTTTCCGCTAGATTCCAATGATAGGGAAAACAAAAGAAAAAATAACATTTGTACCCCTCCCCCAAATATATATGTATTTTTCTAACACTTCCCTGCTGGCTCAAGTGGAAAAGCATCTGACTGCAATGCAGGGGACCCTGGGTTCAATCCCTGGGTCTGGAAGGTATCCTGGAGAAGGGAATGGCTACTCACTCCAGTATTCCTGCCTGGAGAATTCCATGAACAGGCTACAGTCCAAGGAGTCACAAAGAATCAGTCAGACATGAATGAGCAACTTTCACTTTCACACTTTGAAAAACTCTAGAGTGAACTGAAACTGATCATTAGATTTTGGAGCAAGGGAGCCAACACACACACACACACACACACACACACCTGGAAAGCTAACAATGGGTCAATGGGTTCCAGGAGGCTGAGGAATGGAGCTGCCCAAATAGTCCAAAGAGTTAGATACCAGGAGAAAGAAAGATGTGCTGTGATAGCAAAGGACAGCCATGTATTAAGATTTGAGTTGTTTAGGATAATGACCAAGAGGAAAATTATGCAAAATTTTGGGTACAGTTATTATCAGATTTCAGAAAAGGCAATGGCACCCCACTCCAGTACTCTTGCCTGAAAAATCCCATGGATGGTGGAGCCTTGTAGGCTGCAGTCCATGGGGTCGCTAAGAGTTGGACATGACTGAGCAACTTCACTTTCACTTTTCACTTTCATGCACTGGAGAAGGAAATGGCGACCCACTCCAGTGTTCTTGCCTGGAGAATACCAGGAACAGGGGAGCCCTGTGGGCTGCCGTCTATGCGATCGCACAGAGGCGGACACGACTGAAGCGACTTAGCAGCAGCAGCAGCATTATCAGATTTATATTCTGTTGCCTTATTTTATATAATACTATTTCATATTAACCAGTTTTTGTTATAACTATGCACATCGCAGCTGCCTGCACTTTAGCGTGCATGCCCGAAGGGCGGCAGCCAAGAGGAGTTACCCCACGTCCGAGGTCAGGGGCAGCGGCCAAAAGTGCCAGACTTTGAGGGCTCAGGAACAGCCGAGAGGAGCTACCCCACGTCCGAGGTCAGAGGGGCGGCCGAGAGGAGATACCCAGCGTCCGAGGTCAGGGGCGGCGACAAGAGGAATTACCCCGCATCCAAAGTCAGGGGCAGCGGCTGGGAGGAGATACCTCACGCCCTTAAGCCCGAGGCCAGAGGCGGCGGCAGGAGGAGCTACCCCACACCTGAGGCCAGGGACAGTGGCCGGGAGGACCAACCCCACACAGAGGCAGGCACAGGAGGGCCTAGAGGAGCTATCCCATGTTGAAGGTCAGGAATGGTGGTGGTGAGGAGATACCCCTCGTCCAAGGTAAGGAGCATTGGCTGTGCTTTGCTGGACCAGCCTTGAAGAGATACCCTACCCCCAAGGTAAGAGAAACCCAAGTAAGATGGTAGGTTTTGCAAGAGGGCATCAGAGGGCAGACACACTGAAACCATACTCACAGAAAACTAGTCAATCTAATCACACTAGGACCACAGCCTTGTCTAACTCAATGAAACTAAGCCATGCCCATGGGGCAACCCAAGAAGGGCGGGTCATGGTGGAGAGATCTGACAGAATGTGGTCCACTGGAGAAGACAATGGCAAACCACTTCCGTATTCTTGCCTTGAGAACCCTATGAACAGTATGAAAAGGCAAAATGATAGGATACTGAAAGAGAAACTCCCCAGGTCAGTAGGTGCCCAATATGCTACTGTAGATCAGTGGAGAAATAACTCCAGAAACAATGAAGGGATGGAGCCAATGCAAAAAGAATACCCAGCTGTGGATGTGACTGGTGATAGAAGCAAGGTCCGATGCTGTAAAGAGCAATATTGCATAGGAACCTGGAATGTCAGGTCCATGAATCAAGGCAAACTGGAAGTGGTCAAACAAGAGATGGCAAGAGTAAATGTCAACATTCTAGGAATCAGCGAACTGAAATCGACTGGAATGGGTGAATTTAATTCAGATGACCATTATATCTACTACTGCAGGCAGGAATCCCTCAGAAGAAATGGAGTAGCCATTATGGTCAACAAGAGTCCGAAATGCAGTACTTGGATGCAATCTCAAAAATGACAGAATGATCTCTGTTCGTGTCCAAGGCAAACCATTCAATATCACAGTAATCCAAGTCTATGCCCCAACCAGTAACGCTAAAGAAGCTGAAGTTGAATGATTCTGTGAAGACCTACAAGACCTTTTAGAACTAACACTCAAAAAAGATGTCGTTTTCATTATAGGGGACTGGAATGCAAAAGTAGGAAGTCAAGAAACACGTGGAGTAACAGGCAAATTTGGCCTTGGAATATGGAATGAAGCAGGGCAAAGACTAATAGAGTTTTGCCAAGAAAAAGCACTGGTCATAACAAAAACCCTCTTCCAACAACACAAGAGAAGACTCTACACATGGACATCACCAGATGGTCAACACCGAAATCAGATTGATTATATTCTTTGCAGCCAAAGATGGAAAAGCTCTATACCGTCAGCAAAAATAAGACCAGGAGCTGACTGTGGCTCAGACCATGAACCCCTATTGCCAAATTCAGACTTAAATTGAAGAAAGTAGGGAAAACCACTAGACCATTCAGGTATGACCTAAATCATATCCCTTATGATTATACAGTGGAAGCGAGAAATAGATTTGAGGGCCTAGATCTGAGAGATAGAGTGCCTGATGAGTTATGGAATGAGGTTCATGACATTCTACAGGAGACAGGGATCAAGACCATCCCCATGGAAAAGAAATGCAAAAAAGCAAAATGGCTGTCTGGTGAGGCCTTACACATAGTTGTGAAAAGAAGAGAAGCAAAAAGCAAAGGAGAAAAGGAAAGATATACCCATTTGAATGCAGAGTTCCAAAGAATAGCAAGGAGAGATAAGAAAGCCTTCTTCAGCGATCAATGCAAAGAAATAGAGGAAAACAACAGAATGGGAAAGGCTAGAGATATCTTCAAGAAAATCAGGGATACCAAAGGAATATTTCATGCAAAGATGGGCTTGATAAAGGACAGAAATGACATGGACCTAACAGAAGCAGAAGATATTAAGAAGATATTAAGAATACACAGAAGAACTGTACAAAAGAGATCTTCACGACCCAGATAATCATGATGGTGTGATCACTCACCTAGAGCCAGACATCCTGGAATGTGAAGTCAAGTGGGCCTTAGAAAGCATCACTATGAACAAAGCTAGTGCAGGTGAAGGAATTCCAGTTGAGCTATTTCAAGTTCTGAAAGATGATTCTGTGAAAGTGCTGCACTCAATATGCCAGCAAATTTGGAAAACTCAGCAGTGGCCACAGGCCTAGAAAAGGTCAGTTTTCATTCCAATCCCAAAGAAACGCAATGCCAAAGAATGCTCAAACTACCGCACAATTGCACTCATCTCACACGCTAGTAAAGTAATGCTCAAAATTCTCCAAGCCAGGCTTCAGCAATATGTGAACCATGAACTTCCTGATGTTCAAGCCGGTTTGAGAAAAGGCAGAGGAACCAGAGATCAAATTGCCAATATCTGCTGGATCATGGAAAAAGCAAGAGAGTTCCAGAAAAACATCTATTTCTGCTTTATTAACCATGCCAAAGCCTTTGGCTGTGTGGATCACAATAAACTGTGGAAGATTCTGAAAGACATGGGAATACCAGACCATCTGATCTGCCTCTTGAGAAATCTGTATGCAGGTCAGGAATCAACAGTTAGAATTGGACATGGAACAAAAGACTGGTTCCAAATAGGAAAAGGAGTACGTCAAGGCTGTATATGGTCACCCTGCTTATTTAACTTCTATGCAGAGTACATCATGAGAAAGGACTGGAAGAAACACAAGCTAGAATCAAGATTGCCGGGAGAAATTTCAATAACCTCAGATATGCAGATGACACCACCCTTATGGCAGAAAGTGAAGACAAACTAAAAAGCCTCTTGATGAAAGTGAAAGTGGAGAGTGAAAAAGTTGGCTTAAAGCTCAACATTCAGAAAACGAAGATCATGGCATCTGGTCCCATCTCTTCATGGGAAATAGATGGGGAAACAGTGGAAACAGTGTCAGACTTTATTTTTCAGGGCTCCAAAATCACTGCGGATGGTGACTGCAGCCATCAAATTAAAAGACGCTTACTCCTTGGAAGGAAAGTTATGACCAACCTAGATGGCATATTCAAAAGCAGAGACATTATTTTGCCAACAAAGGTTCGTCTAGTCAAGGCTATGGTTTTTCCTGTGGTCATGTATTGATGGGAGAGTTGGACTGTGAAGAAGGCTGAGCACCAAAGAATTGATGCTTTTGAACTGTGGTGTTGAGGAAGACTCTTGAGAATCCCTTAGATTGCAAGGAGGTCCAATCAGTCCATTCTGAAGGAGATCAGCCCTGGGATTTCTTTGGAAAGAATGATGCTAAAGCTGAAACTGCAGTACTTTGGCCACCTCATGCGAAGAGTTGACTCATTGGAAAAAACTCTGATGCTGGGAGGGATTGGGGGCAAGAGGAGAAGGGGACGACAGGGGATGAGATGGCTGGATGGCATCACTGACTGGATGGACATGAGTTTGAGTGAACTCTGGGAGTTGGTGATGGACAGGGAGGCCTGGCGTGCTGGGATTCATGGGGTGGCAAAGAGTCGGACACGACTGAGTGACTGATCTAATCTGATCTGATCTGATGATAACATTCATCATACTCTGTTACAAAAGATGTCATCAATTTGCTACTGCTACTGCTAAGTCACTTCAGTCTTGTCCGACTCTGTGGGACCCCATAGACAGCAGCCCACCAGGCTCTCCATCCCTGGGATTCTCCAGGCAAGAACACTGCAGTGGGTTGCCATTTCCTTCTCCAATGCATGAAAGTGAAAAGTGAAAGTAAAGTCACTCAGTCGTATCCGACTCCTAGGACCCCAGGGACTGCAGCCCACCAGACTCTTCCATCCCTGGGATTCTCCAGGCAAGAGTACTGGAGTGGGGTGCCATTGCCTTCTCCGTCATCCATTTAAGTACACCATTATTTTAGGTACCACTAGGAAAGGAAAAACACTGCCAAATGAACACAATATTTTTATCATTTCATATTCTAACTTGTATTTTTATTTCTTTTAAATCTCTCTACAAAAGACGCTTAGTCCTTGGAAGGAAAGTTATGACCAACCTAGATAGCGTATTAAAAAGCAGAGACAGGAAGAGGAGCTAAGATGGCAGAGGTGTAGGACGGGGAGAACACTTTCTCCCCCACAAATTCATCAAAAGAACATTTAAACCCCGAGTAAATTCCACAAAACAACTTCTGAATGCCAGCAGAGGACATCAGGCACCCAGAAAAACAACCCAAGTCTTCGAAAGGAGGTAGGAAAAAATATAAAAGACAAAAAAAGAGACAAAAGAGGGAGGGACAGAGTTCCATCCTGGGAAGGGAGACTTAGAAAGAGAGAAGTTTCCAAACACCAGGAAACCTTCTCACTGCCAAATCTGTGCCGAGCTTTGGAAGCACAGAGGGCAACATAACAGGGAGGAAAAATAAATAAACAATTAAAACCCGCAGATTGTGAGCCCTATGGTAACTCCCCCAGCTGAGAAGCAGCGCAGACGCCTGCACACGCCACTAACAAGCGGGGGCTGGGCAGGGAGGCGCCGCTCGGGCTGCATTGCTTAGAGTAAGGATCTGGCCTGAATCACCTGAGCGCTATCTGAGCGAAATAATTTGGGCTAGTAAACCAGATTGTGGGATATCTACCACGTGAAAAGCCGGCCCTAAAATAAGACACCACCAGGCCCACACAGGGAACAAAGGACTGAACAGAGATAGCCGGCTGCAGACCATCCCCCTCCGGTGACAGGCAGCCAGAACCAGAAGGGGGCAATCGCAGCCCCAGAGAGACATTATCTACAAAACTGTAAGCAGGCTTCTTTGCTAACTAAAATTTCTTGGGGGTCTGGACGGTCAACATCTGCCTGAGAAGGTGCGCCAGTTGTACACCTAGATAACCGAGCAGCGAGGAGGCGATAAGTCGCATCAATCCCACTCACCAAAACCTCATCACCTGAGCTGCTCGGACCTGGGAAGGGCACAAAACGCAGGCCCAACCGAGGCTGCACCTCTGAGGACTACCTGAATGCCTGAACCTGAGCGGCTTGGACATGTGAGGTTCAGGCAGCCCAGGGCCAGCCACGGAAGATTCCCGGCTGAGCAACCTAGAGCCTGAGCAGTGTGGGCAGGGAGGATACATGGCCGTGAGCGGGGGCAGACCCAGTGTGGCTGAGACACTGCGAGCACACGCCAGTGTTATTTGTTTGCAGCATCCCTCCTTCCCTCCCCACAGCGCGACTGAACAAGTGAGCCTAAAAAAAAAAAAAAAAAAAAAAAGTGTCCTCCACTGTCCCCTTTGTGTCAGGGCGGAAACCAGACACTGAAGAGACCAGCAAACAGAAGCTATAACAGAGGGAACCGCCCTGGAAGCTACAGGCAATAGTTTAAAACCCTGTGGTTACTACCGACTACATAGGAAGGGGCCTATAGATCTTGAGAAATGTAAGTCGGACCAAGGAACTAGACAAAAATGAACTGAACCCACAATACTCACAACAAAACCAGAGAAAGTCCTAGATATATTTTACTATTTTTATGATCATTCTTTCTTTCTTTTTAATTTTTTTAAAAAATTTTAAGTCCTCTATTATTCCTTTAATTTTCACTTTTATAACCTATTACTTTGCAGAAAAAAAAAAAGGACCCTATTTTTTTAAAGCAAACTTCATATATATATATTTTATAATTTTTTTTGACCTTGGTTTTTTTTTTTCTTCTTCTTTTCTTTAACATTGCATTTTTGAAATTCCAAACTCTACTCTAGATTTTTAATTTTAGCTTTTTGGTATTTGTTATCAATTTTGTACCTATAGTTTTTTTATAATTTCTTTGACTTTTTTTTTCTCTGTTTCTTTCTCTTCTTCTTTTATATAACATTGTATATCTGAAATTCCAAACTCTACTCTAGATTTTTAATTTATGCTTTTTGGTATTTGATATCAATTTTATACCTGTATTTTCTTTGTAATTTTGCCACTTTGCTTGTTTTTGTTTGTTTTTTATTTTCTCTGTTTATTTTTCTTCTTCTTTTTTTAACATTTTATTTTTGAAATTCCAAACTCTACTCTAGATTTTTAACTTTTGCTTTTTGGTATTAGTTATCAATTTTGTACCTATATTTTCTTTATAATTTTTGCGACCTTGTCTGTTTTTGTTTGTTCATTTTTTCTCTCTTTCTTTTCCTTCTTCTTTTCTTTAACATCGTATTTTTGAAATTCCAAACTCTACTCTAGTTTTTTAATTTTTGCTTTTATGTATTTGTTACCAATTTTGTACCTTTAAGAACCCAATCTTCAGTACCCATTTTTCACTAGGGAGCGAGATTACTGGCTTGACTGCTCTCTCTCCCTTTGGACTCTCCTTTTTCTCCAGTGGGTCGCCTGTGTCTCCTCCCTAACCCCTCTCTACTCTACCCAACTCTGTGAATTTCTGTGTGTTCCAGACGGTGGAGAACACTTAGGGAACTGATTACTGGCTGGATCTGTCTCCCTCCTTTTCATTCCCCCTTTTATCCTCCTGGCCACCTCTGTCTCCTTCCTCCTGCTTCTCTTCTCTGTATAACTCCGTGAACATCTCTGAGCGGTCCAGTTGTGGAGTGCACATAAGGAAGTGATTATTGGCTAGCCCACTCTCTCCTCTATTGATTCCACCTCATCTCATTTGGGTCACCTCTAACTCCCTCCTCCCTCTTCTCTTCTCCATGTAATGCTGTAAACCTCTCTGGGTGACCCTCACGGTAGAGAAACTTTACATCTTTAACATAGATGTTTTATCAATGGTGCTGTATAGAAGGAGAAGTTTTGAAACTACTGTAAAAATAAGACCAATAACTGGAAGCAGGAGGCTTAAGTCCAAACCCTGACTCCAGGGAACTCCTGACTCCAAAGAACATTAGTTGACAGGAGCTCATCAAATGCCTCCATACCTACACTGAAACCAAGCACCACACAAGGGCCAAAAAGTTCCAGGGCAAGACATCCCAAGCAAATTCTCCAGCAACACAGGAACACAGCCATGAGCTCCAAGATACAGGCTGCCCAAAGTCACCCCAAAACCATAGACATCTCATAACTCATTACTGGACACTTCATTGCACTCCAGAAAGAAGAAATACAGCTCTACCCACCAGAACACCGACACAAGCTTCCCTAACCAAGAAACCTTGACAAGCCACCTGTACAAACCAACACACAGCGAGGAAATGCCACAATAAAGAGAACTCCACAAACTGCCAGAATACAGAAAGGACACCCCAAACTCAGCAATTTAAACAAGATGAAG
Source organism: Bos mutus (assembly GCF_027580195.1). Taxonomy (NCBI): domain Eukaryota; kingdom Metazoa; phylum Chordata; class Mammalia; order Artiodactyla; family Bovidae; genus Bos; species Bos mutus. Next base: position 10,916 of record NW_027219807.1, on the reverse strand, counting down.
AGACAGAGAAATACCCAGCAGATAAAGGAACAGGATAAATGCCCACCAAACCAAACAAAAGAGGAAGAGATAGGGAATCTACCTAATAAAGAATTCCGAATAATGATAGTGGAATTGATCCAAAATCTTGAAATCAAAATGGAATCACAGATAAATAGGCTGGAAACAAGGATTGAGAAGATGCAAGAAAGATTTAACAAAGACCTAGAAGAAATAAAAAAGAGTCAATATATAATGAATAATGCAATAAATGAAATTAAAAACACTCTGGAGGCAACAAATAGTAGAATAACAGAGGCAGAAGACAGGATTAGTGAATTAGAAGATAGAATGGTAGAAATAAATGAATCAGAGAGGATAAAAGAAAAACGAATTAAAAGAAAAGAGGACAATCTCAGAGACCTCCAGGACAATATTAAACACTACAACATTCGAATCATAGGAGTCCCAGAAGAAGAAGACAAAAAGAAAGACCATAAGAAAATACTTGAGGAGGTAATAGTTGAAAACTTCCCTAAAATGGGGAAGGAAATAATCACCCAAGTCCAAGAAACTCAGAGAGTCACAAACAGAATAAACCCAAGGCAAAACACCCCAAGACACATATTAATCAAATTAACAAAGATCAAACACAAAGAACAAATATTAAAAGCAGCAAGGGAAAAACAACAAATAACACACAAGGGAATTCCCATAAGGATAACAGCTGATCTTTCAATAGAAACTCTTCAAGCCAGGAGGGAATGGCAGGACATACTTAAAATGATGAAAGAAAATAACCTACAGCCCAGATTATTGGACCCAGCAAGGATTTCATTCAAATATGAAGGAGAAATCAAAAGCTTTTCAGACAAGCAAAAGCTGAGAGAATTCTGCACCACCAAACCAGCTCTCCAACAAATACTAAAGGATATTCTCTAGACAGGAAACACAAAAACAGTGTATAAATTCGAACCCAAAACAATAAAGTAAATGGCATAGGGATCATACTTATCAGTAATTACCTTAAACGTAAATGGGTTAAATGCCCCAACCAAAAGACAAAGACTGGCTGAATGGATACAAAAACAAGACCCCTACATATGTTGTCTACAAGAGACCCACCTCAAAACAGGGGACACATACTGACTGAAAGTGAAGGGCTAGAAAAAGATTTTCCATGCAAATAGGGACCAAAAGAAAGCAGGAGTAGCAATACTCATATCAGATAAAATAGACTTTAAAACAAAGGCTGTGAAAAGAGACAAAGATGGTCACTACCTAATGTTCAAAGGATCAATCAAGAAGAAGATATAACAATTATAAATATATATGCACCCAACATAGGAGCACTGCAATATCTAAGACAAATGCTAACAAGTATGAAAGGAGAAATTAACAATAACACAATAATAGTGGGAGACTTTAATACCCCACTCACACCTATGGATAGATCAACTAAACAGAAAATTAACAAGGAAACACAAACTTTAAATGATACAATAGACCAGTTGGACCTAATTGATATCTATAGGACATTTCATCACAAAACAATGAATTTCACCATTTTCTCAAGTGCACATGGAACCTTCTCCAGGATAGATCACATCCTGGGCCATAAATCTAGCCTTGGTAAATTCAAAAAAATAGAAATCATTCCAAGCATCTTTTCTGACCACAATACAGTAAGATTAGATCTCAATTACAGGAGAAAAACTATTAAAAATTCCAACATATGGAGGCTGAACCACACGCTGCTGAATAACCAACAAATCACAGAAGAAATCAAAAAAGAAATCAAAATTTGCATAGAAATGAATGAAAATGAAAACACAACAATCCAAAACCTGTGGGACACGGTAAAAGCAGTCCTAAGAGGAAAGTCCATAGCAATACAGGTATACCTCAAGAAACAAGAAAAAAGTCAAATAAATAACCTAACTCTACACCTAAAGCAACTAGAAAAGGAAGAAATTAAGAACTCCAGGGTTAGTAGAAGGAAAGAAATCTTAAAAATTAGGGCAGAAATAAATGCAAAAAAAAAAAAAGAGAGACACAAAAAGAGACCATAGAAAAAATCAAAAAAGCCAAAAGCTGGTTTTTTGAAAGGATAAATAAAATTGACAAACCATTAGCCAGACTCATCAAGAAACAAAGGGAGAAAAATCAAATCAATAAAATTAGAAATGAAAAAAAAAAAAAAAAAAAATGAGATCACAACAGACAACTCAGAAATACAAAGGATCATAAGAGACTACTATCAGCAATTATATGCCAATAAAATGGACAACGTGGAAGAAATGGACAAATTCTTAGAAAAGTACAACTTTCCAAAACTGGACCAGGAAGAAATAGAAAATCTTAACAGACCCATCACAAGCACGGAAATTGAAACTGTAATCAAAAATCTTCCAGCAAACAAAAGCCCAGGTCCAGACGGCTTCACAGCTGAATTCTACCAAAAATTTAGAGAAGAGCTAACACCTATCCTGCTCAAACTCTTCCAGAAAATTGCAGAGGAAGGTAAACTTCCAAACTCATTTTATGAGGCCACCATCACCCTAATACCAAAACCTGACAAAGATCCCACAGAAAAAGAAAACTACAGGCCAATATCACTGATGAACATAGATGCAAAAATCCTTAACAAAATTCTAGCAATCAGAATCCAACAACACATTAAAAAGATCATACACCATGACCAAGTGGGCTTTATCCCAGGGATGCAAGGATTCTTCAATATCCACAAATCAATGTAATACACCACATTAACAAATTGAAAGATAAAAACCATATGATTATCTCAATAGATGCAGAGAAAGCCTTTGACAAAATTCAACATCCATTTATGATAAAAACTCTCCAGAAAGCAGGAATAGAAGGAACATACCTCAACATAATAAAAGCTATATATGACAAACCCACAGCAAACATTATCCTCAATGGTGAAAAATTGAAAGCATTTCCCCTAAAGTCAGGAACAAGAAAAGGGTGCCCACTTTCACCATTACTATTCAACATAGTTTTGGAAGTTTTGGCCACAGCAATCAGAGCAGAAAAGAAATAAAAGGAATCCAAATTGGAAAAGAAGAAGTAAAACTCTCACTGTTTGCAGATGACATGATCCTCTACATAGAAAACCCTAAAGACTCCACCAGAAAATTACTAGAGCTAATCAATGACTATAGTAAAGTTGCAGGATATAAAATCAACACACAGAAATCCCTTGCATTCCTATACACTAATAATGAGAAAACAGAAAGAGAAATTAAGGAAACAATTCAATTCACCATTGCAACAGAAAGAATAAAATACTTAAGAATATATCTACCTAAAGAAACTAAAGACCTATATATAGAAAACTATAAAACACTGGTGAAAGAAATCAAAGAGGACACTAATAGATGGAGAAATTACCATGTTCATGGATTGGAAGAATCAATATAGTGAAAATGAGTATACTACCCAAAGCAATTTATAGATTCAATGCAATCCCTATCAAGCTACCAATGGTATTCTTCACAGAGCTAGAACAAATAATTTTACAATTTGTATGGAAATACAAAACACCTTGAATAGCCAAAGCTATCTTGAGAAAGAAGAATGGAACTGGAGGAATCAACCTACCTGACTTCAGGCTCTACTACAAAGCCACATTTACCAAGACAGTATGCTACTGGCACAAAGACAGAAATATAGATCAATGGAACAAAATTGAAATCCCAGAGATAAATCCATGCACCTATGGACACGTTATCTTTGACAAAGGAGGCAAGAATATACAATGGATTAAAGACAATCTCTTTAACAAGTGGTGCTGGAAATCTGGTCAACCACTTGTAAAAGAATGAAACTAGAACACTTTCTAACACCATACACAAAAATAAACTCAAAATGGATTAAAGATCTAAATGTAAGACCAGACACTATAAAACTCCTAGAGGAGAACATAGGCAAAACACTCTCTGACATACATCACAGCAGGATCCTCTATGACCCACCTCCCAGAATATTGGAAATAAAAGCAAAAATAAACAAATGGGACCTAATTAAACTTAAAAGCTTCTACACAACAAAAGAAACTATTAGCAAGGTGAAAAGACAGCCTTCAGAATGGGAGAAAATAATAGCAAATGAAGCAACTGACAAACAACTAATCTCAAAAATATACAAGCAACTCCTACAGCTCAACTCCAGAAAAATAAATGACCCAATCAAAAAATGGGCCAAAGAACTAAATAGACATTTCTCCAAACAAGACATACAGATGGCTAACAAACACATGAAAAGATGCTCAACATCACTCATTATCAGAGAAATGCAAATCAAAACCACTATGAGGTACCATTTCACGCCAGTCAGAATGGCTGCGATTCAAAAGTCTACAAGCAATAAATGCTGAAGAGGGTGTGGAGAAAAGGGAACCCTCTTACACTGTTGGTGGGAATGCAAACTAGTACAGCCACTATGGAGAACAGTGTGGAGATTCTTTAAAAAACTGGAAATAGAACTGCCTTATGACCCAGCAATCCCACTGCTGGGCATACACACTGAGGAAACCAGAAGGAAAAGAGACACGTGTACCCCAATGTTCATTGCAGCACTGTTTATAATAACCAGGACATGGAAGCAACCTAGATGTCCATCAGCAGATGAATGGATAAGATAGCTATGGTACATACACACAATGGAGTATTACTCAGCCATTAAAAAGAATACATTTGAATCAGTTCTAATGAGGTGGATGAAACTGGAGCCTATTATACAGTGAAGTAAGCCAGAAAGAAAAACACCAATACAGTATACTAACTCATATATATGGAATTTAGAAAGATGGTAACAATAACCCTGTGTACGAGACAGCAAAAGAGACACTGATGTATAGAACAGTCTTATGGACTCTGTTGGAGAGGGAGAGGGTGGGAAGATTTGGGAGAATGGCATTGAAACATGTATAATATCATGTATGAAACGAGTTGCCAGTCCAGGTTCGATGCACTATACTGGATGCTTGGGGTTGGTGCACTGGGATGACCCAGAGGGATGGTATGGGGAAGAAGGAGGGTTCAGGATGGGGAACACATGTATACCTGTGGTGGATTGATTTCAATATTTGGCAAAACTAATACAATATTGTAAAGTTTAAAAATAAATAAAATTTTTTAAAAATAAAATTAAATTTTAAAAAAGCAGAGACATTACTTTGCCAACAAAGGTCTGTCTAGTCAAGTTTATGGTTTTTCCAGTAGTCATGTATGGATGTGAGAGTTGGACTGTGAAGAAGGCTGAGTGCTGAAGAATTGATGCTTTTGAACTGTGGTGTTGGAGAAGACTCTTGAGAGTCCATTGGACTGCAAGGAGATCCAACCAGTCCATTCTAAAAGAGATTGGTCCTGGGTGTTCTTTGGAAGGGATGATGCTAAAGCTGAAACTGCAGTACTTTGGCCACCTTATGCAAAGAATTGACTCATTGGAAAGACTCTGATGCTGGGAGAGATTGTGGCAAGGAGGAGAAGGGGACGACAGAGGATGAGATGGCTGGATGGCATCACTGACTGGATGGACATGAGTTTGAGTGAACTCCAGGAGTTGATGATGGACAGGGAGGTCTGGCGTGCTGTGATTCATGTCACAGGGTCAGATACGACTGAGTAACTGAACTGAACTGAACTGAACTGAACACAGATATTATTTATTCTTTTCAATAAACAAAAAAATTTAAGATAAAGGATTCTTAAAGGTTCATAAAGTTGTTTAGCTCTTCCTAGTCACCTTTAATATATCTGATTTATTTTATTCATTGACTCCTGGTTCTGTGAAAGTAAAAGTTGCTCAGTCATGTCCAACTCTTTTCGACCCTATGGACTATACAGTAGCCTATATAGCTACATGAACTTAACAGAGACTCAGGTTTCTTCCACCTCATTGCTCTGTTACTTACTGTCAGGCTTCAACATGAAATGCTATACTGGAGTGGGTAGCCTATCCCTTCTACAGCAGATCTTCCAGATCAGGGAATTGAACCGAGGTCTCTTGCATTACAGGCAGATTCTTTACCAAATGAGCTATCAGGGAAGTCATATGTTGTTCTATGGTTTGCCCTCAACAAAGGCTTCTAGGTGCCTCCCCAAATTCATTGATAACAAAACCAGATATTTAGCTAGGCACATTATCACCAAACTAAATACATGCCCCAGCTTCACTTGTACCTTTGGTTGGTGTGCTTCTGTGACTACTTACCAAGAAGCAGCAAGAGGGTCGTGGATGTGTCTTACTTCTGAGAATTCACCTTAAAGTGAGGAGAAGGGAAGAGGTCTTTCCCTTCCTCCAGGAGGCTACCCAGAAATGTATCCTGATAAAACAGTAGCATTTCATGTTGAAGCCTGACAGTAAGTAGAGCAATGAGGTGGAAGAAGCCTGAGTTTGTTAACTTCATGTTAACCTTTGAGTGCCTACTTCTGGACTTGTATTATGTGAAAGAGAAATAAACTTTTCCTTTGTTTCAGTCCCCATTATTCGAGCTGTTTATGCTTTAAGCAATTGTACCAAATCCTAATTCATGCTAGCTTCAGGTTTTTACTGCAACAAAATACATATAAATAGAAATAAACTTTTACTTTTTTTCGGCTCCCTTTATTTGAGTTGTTTATGCTTTAACCAAGTACACCTAATCCTAGTTAACGTTTGCTTCTGTTTTTTGCCAAAACAAAATGCGTATACGCCTACATGCCTATGGAAGAGCAGCAACAATCATTCTTGAACATACAGCCTCACATTCTGATGCTCTTATTTTAATAAAATACAGTCTCAAGAGTAGCATTTCTGAATTGAGAAGTCTGCAAATTTTTTATGTGAAGAGATTTTATCAAATAGCTTCCCAAAAGGCTGCTTTTAAAAATCATATATGTGGTACTCTCCTTCATTGTTGTCAGTCTGCTATGATAGAATGGATATTTCATTTTTGCTTTAATTTCCTTTTCTGTGACTATTAATAAGGATGATTATCTTTTCTTATGTTTACTAGCCATTTTAGATTTGCTGTTTATGATTTATCTATTCAGTCTTTGCCAATTTATTGCTTGAGTGTTACACGTTTTCTCATAAATTTATATTTTTCTCAGTATTTATGTTAGCTAACATTACTTGTATTTTGCAGTTTAGACATTCCCCCAACCTAAAATTGATTTATGTCATCTACTGCCATACAAACTTTTATTTTGTAACATGTGTATATTTTATAATTTCGAATTCATATTTTGGTTTTAAAAAATCTTCAAAACCTCAGTCTTTACTACATCTGGAATTACTTATATTTATTTTATGAAGGAGAGTTCCAATATTATTTTTTGTAGATGAGAAGCCAGCCCGCTCATTATTTTTTCCAGTGATATAAAATAAAACTCATATATTTCAATATAAACTGAGATCTATTTCTTACCTTTCTATTCTACTCCTCTATTCAACTGTTTGTTGATTTTATTACCTTAATATAATGCTGACAAAGAAGGTGCAGTTTAGCCTCTTGGGTAACAAAAGAATTCATAGGTTTGTTCAGGGCATAGCTGGTCTGCAGTAACCAGACAAGCTGAAAGCCTTTCTCCAGACCACAGGTGAGGGCAGGAAGAGAGAGCGAAACTCAGCAGAAAGCTCTGGGCAGATGAACCTAATAGCATAGGCCATGTGAGCATCTGAAGAGAGGATGGGGCATTGGAGGGGCAGGAAGCCTTCAGAGTGCTGGTTTCCATGGGAAGGTAATTGCCAGGCTGAAGCTGCAAGGTTACTGAGTGTCCATGAGCTCTGGGCACATGGCTGGGGCAGCACCCCACAGGGTGCCTTCTCACCCACTCCGCTGACCTGACCTGCAAAAGTTGGAACCTACAGGCGAGCACCTCCCTCCAACACTATCTCTCCAGGGTGCTCTACTGAAAAAGTGTTTAACATTGTGCTAACTCTCAAGAAGAAATAATTAGAAGAATTTCACCGATTATCAGAGTATGAAATGAAGCATGACTTAAAGGTCAATAAATTGACTTTCAGCACAGTACTCAATAAGGAACACAATATCCATAAAGAGAATAAACATTCTGAAATGAATTCGAAGGATTTTCTGAGATATTTTAAGCTGAGTATTTAAAGGAAGGAGACAACGTTTCCTGGAGAATAAACATTTACTTCCAAAACAAACCAAAGTTGCTTAAAAATGAATCAGAGCTATGGTAAATTCATGCTGATGCATTCCAAAAAAAGATTTCAGAAAGGACATTAACACACATGCCTGAAAACTGTAGAAGACCAATGGGATTGTTCAGAAGCTAGACACTGCTCAAGGAAGCTAAGCTGAAGAGCATCCCCTGAGGTCAGCATGGTACCAAAAACTGTGAACTGGTGCTATATTTTTAAAAGCATTGTGGACTGCCACACATTTGTACACATTGCTTCCTATGGCATTTATAAGCTTATCTATCTTTGTCCACTTGGCTACCATAACAAAATACCATAAACTGGGTGGTTTAGAAACAATGGAAATGATTTTCTCACAATTCTGGAGGCTGAGAACTACCAGATCAACTGAGTCCACTTCCTGGTTCGTAGACCACATATTCTAGCTGTGTCTTGCTTCACAAGTGGCAGAGGAGAAAAAGACCTTTTTAATTATTTATACTGGAGTATAGCTGATTTGGGATTTCCTGGTGGCTTAGAGGGTAAAGCGTCCGCCTGCAATGCAGGAGACCCAGGTTCAATCCCCGAGTCAGGAAGATCCCCTGGAGAAGGAAATGGCACCCCACTCCAGTACTCTTGCCTGGAAAATCCCATGGACAGAGGAGTCTGGGAGGCTGCAGTCCATGGGGTCTCAAAGAGTAGGACACGACTGAGCAACTTCACTTTTATAGCTGATTTACAATGTTGCATTAGTTTCTGATGTACAGAAAAGTGATTTAGTTATACATATACATATTATTCTTTTTGAGATCTTTTCCCATATATATTACAACAGTGTATTGAGTAGAGTTCCCAATATATATAGGGAGCTATATATATGTGCTATATATAGATACTGGAGTGGGTTGCCATTTCCTTCTCCAGTGCATGAAAGTGAAAAGTGAAAGTGAAGTCGCTCAGTAGCATCCGACTCTTAGCGACCCCATGGACTGCAGCCTACCAGGCTCCTCCATCCATGGGATTTTCTAGGCAAGAGTACTGGAGTGGGGTGCCATTGCCTTCTCCATATATATATAGATAAGGACGCTTTTTTATAAGGTCACTCACTAATTCCATTCATGAGAGCTCAGACCTCATGGTTTAATCTCCTCCCAAAGTACTCACCATCTAAAACCATCACCTTGGGTATTCGGTTTTCAACAGAGGACACAGGACATAGACATTCAATCTGTAGCATGATCAAAACAGACAATTGTATCTCCTTTTGGCACAGGAATAGAGTGAGTGAATAAAGAGATCCTTGTCTCCTGATCCAGTACACTTGTTGGTTCACCTCAGTGGATCTCTATTTCCTGTTTCAATTTCCCCTCCCTCTAGGAGGCCTTCCTAAATAACCTCAAGCCAACATTTCATTTAGCATTCTGAGGAATCTGTTGCATAGCAATGGACAGTACTTACGAACAGTGATTCTCTAACTTTAACTGAACATCAGAATTAACTCTGTGTGTGTGTGTGTGTGTGTGCATGTGTTGTGTGTGTGTGTGTGTGTGCCAAGTCTTTCAGTCACGTATGACTGTTTGTGACCCAGGGACTGTAGCCCACCAGGAGCTTCTGTCCAGTGAATTTTCTAGGCAAGCATACTGGAGCGGGTTGCCATTTCCTACTCCAGGGGATCTTCCCGACCCAGGGATTGAACCCACGTCTACTGCACTGCCTGCATTGGCAGGCAGATTCTTTACCACTGACCACCTATGAAGCCCCCAGAATCACCTGAGGGCTTGATAAAACACAGATGACTGGGCCCCACTCATAAGATTTCTCATTTAGTAGGGCTCATTGGCAGGGGGTAGCTCAACATAATTTGCAACTTTCCAGGTGATGAGGCTACAGGTTAGGAAACCAGTTTGGAAACCATGGATTTAGAAACTAGCTGCATTTCCACACATATCCTAGGTTTTATCTGCAAGTCCAACACAGAAGATGCCAAATCTTAATTTTCTCAAGCAAAGACTTCACAAGCTTAGTCTTTTTTCTGGATGTTCAAGGGCCTTGAGTGCTAAGTGACTACTTCCCTGGTAGCTACAGAGGATTTTATCTTGACCTTCAAATTTCTTTGCATCAGAAAGGGCTGCTGTTCCTCTACATTTCCTGCTTTTCTTATCGAGGCTAAGAATAGAGCAGACAGCTGGGCCTCCACTAGCACTCATGCCTGTCCAAATGGGTTCAGTCCAGCTCATGTATAGTCTCATTTAATAGCTATAAGTGGGAGAATCTGTCTCCATCCACTCTGAAAAAACAACTGGCCACGTGAGAGAAATATCACTACCAAAAGTAGCTTTTTCTACATTATATACCCACACTATGATTTCTCCTCTTTTAACCAACTTACATGAAGTAAAAACTTGAGACACCTCTGTTTCCTACAACCTTTTCTTTTAAAATGTCTCTCTTTGTAAATTCAGGTTCAAAATAGAAGCTTAGGTTCTGAAAGTGAAAGCATTAGTCGCTCAATCATGACCAACTCTGTGTGATTCCATGGATTGTCTGTCTGTCCATGGGATTCTCCAAGCAAAAATCCTGGAGTGGGTTGCCATCCCTTTCTCCTGGGGATCTTCCTCACCCAGGGATCAAACCCAGGTCTCCTGCATTGTAGGAAGACTCCTTACCATCTGAACTACCAGAGAAGGTTCTGAAATTCTCAATGTATCATTCAGGACAAACTTTTTATACCACACACACAAACTGGGAGGCCTAGGGTCATCCAGCAGAGGTGTATT